>NW_026858367.1:0-54543 GCF_026571515.1 Ruditapes philippinarum | reverse complement strand
TGTCTTTTACCCAAACAAAACAGCAGAACACAGTACATGTTAAACCTCTGCTCAGCAACACCATTTTGTAAGACAAAGATTTTCATTTTTGCCAAGCCAAGAGGTGTTGCTCTTGAGTGGTAAAATTTCTTGCAAAGTTTTTCTGTGGGAAAAAGTATATAACTGTTGTTGTAATGAGTTTATCGGTCTCAACAGAGGACCACTCTGCGGGGGTTACATTGTACTTACATCGGAATCTGGTCCTGCGTCAGCCCCTGGACACGTGAATGACACAAATTCATGACACCTCTTGTGAACTGCAAAACTGCAAACTGAAATCATACAGAAAAACATATTATGGTAAAATACATTTTTAATATACAGTCGACTCTCGTTATCTCGAAGTCATCGGGACCGTCCAAAAAATATCGAGATAACGAAATGTCGAGATAAAAATATTAGGGTTTAAATAAGGCAGAAACTGATTTTTACAAAAGACATGTGCATACCTTTTGTCAAATAAACTATAGTATCCCCATGTTTTCATAGGCCTAGTCAATATTTAACAAAGTAACATAATCGGATGTTTACCAGCGGAAATACGGGTGTCTGTAATAAAAACACATAGTGAGGTTTACTCAGTAATACACCAATATAGTGAGAACATTGTTTTCAGGTTTGTTGATCCGGATATCCTCTCGGGTTATTTATCGGGTCTTTCTCGAGATTTAATTTGGTGGTGATGTTGTGAAACAATATTGCGACGATAGCTTTCTAAACTTTCACTATTTCATTTACATTTAAAGTCATAATGAATTGATACAATGTTCGAATATTTATAAAGAACGTAAAATTCACTCATGTTGGACAAAAGTCAATCAACACACTAAATAGATTAACTTTTATAAAAACAGCTCGACTTGTTACAAACATAATCATAATTATGACACGCGCTATTGAGCAATTATCGTCTAGTTTGTGTTTTTCACACGTCTGAAGGGAACAGACGACAGAAAACTATTAGTCGAGATAAACAAAAAATAATAGTATGAAAGTAATCGTTGGGGCTGAAATTTTACATCGAGATACTGAAAATATCGAAATAAAAATATCGATTAACAAATATTTCCAATAAAGATAAAGAAGAAAGAAAATCGGGACTTTCAAAATTTCAAATTTCGAGAAAAGCGATGTCGAGATAACGATAGTTGACTGTAAATATAAATATTTTTAAAAATCCAAGATATAACCATTTCATAACTTATATGTAAGCCATAAAACACTAGTTCATCTATAATGGATATTATGTAATGCTTTTAATTTTGAATATTATTGTTAATAAGTAATTTTAATGGATTTTGATTTTTACAATAATGATTTTGGGCTTGTTAATGTAAGACTGAATACATGTGGAATTTATCGTGGCTGCATAATTATACTGGTGCTGTAGAACTATTATTATTGCTGTTATAGCATAAAGGCTTCTAAAGCAATTTTATGATGAGTATACAATTATTTTAAAACGGTGACTGAACAAATAAACTTTGAACAATATAATGTAGCTATCTCTGACGTAGTTATATAATTATATAACTTTAAACATACATTACATAGAGGAGGATGTCCACAATTTATTACAATGAAAGTGGATTATTAGTGTTATAGGAAAAACTATTTACACAATTTATATCACCAATCTCTGTCTCACACATCTCAAGTAGGTTCACAATGTATACAGACATATTTAAATATTAAAATAGGTATTTACAATACAGTGTTGTCTAAATGCAATCTATCAAATGATATAAATCTATACATTATTAAGTGCACATATAAAATATCTTATAAAATATCTAATGCAAGGAAAATATTGTTTTTTATCTACACATGGCTAAAGTCGCAAAAATATCAAGCTTTGACTTTACTTTTTAAACCAAACCAGAATGAGATCAGACCAACTTAGTCAAAAGTATTTCTACCCGCTCTTTTTAAGTGCTGGGTGAGATTATAGTCCATTAACAGAGATAATGCTACTTTAAGCAATACAACATTATATGGGCAATCATGATACAAAATTTGAAATCACTGGGTCACTATCGTTTCCTATTTATCTGTCCCAATAAGAATTTAATATGGGCAATCATGATACAAAATTTGAAAATTTCTTGGTCATTATAGTTACCTTATTATCTGTCCCAAATAATTTAATATGGGCAATCATGACACAAAATTTGAAATCTGGGTCATTATGGTTCTCTAATTATTTTTCCCATAGAACTTAATATGGGCAATCATGACACAAAATTTGAAATCTGGGTCAATATGGTTCTCTAATTATTTTTCCCATAGAACTTAATATGGGCAATCATGATACAAAATTTGAAATCTGGGTCATTATGGTTCTTTAACTATCTTTCCCATAGAACTAAATATGGGCAATCATGATACAAAATTTGAAATCACTGGGTCATTATGGTTTCCTATTTATCTGTCCCAAGGAATTTAATATGGGCAATCATGATACAAACTTTGAACTCTCTGGGTCATTATGGTTCTCTAATTATCTTTCCCATAGAACTTAATTAATATGGGCAATCATGATACAAAATTTGAAATACAGTATCTGGGTCATTATCGTTTTCTTATTATCTGTCCCAATTAGAACTTATAACATGGGCAATCATGAAACAATATTTAAATCTTTGGGCTGTTATAGTTCTCTAATCATTTGTCCCAAAGTACTTTAATAATATGGGCAATCATGATACAAAATTGAAATCTCTGGGTGTTATCATCAGTCCAATAGAATTTTATATGGGCAATCATGAGGCTCTGTGTCATATGGTTCTCTAACCATTATTTGGCAGAAATTTGGAAGTCTATTGACCATGCATGAGTTTGTTCAGTCAGTCATCATTCTTAACTAATACATGATCCCTTCTTCATATGGTATAATAATTACACACCTAAATACAATGACAAAATTATACAGCAAACACTATTAAACACAATATAACACCCATAAAACATTGAAACACCTCCCTTCAAATATGCATCAGGTTCTATCATTTATTCAAAAGTCAGCTCTCTATAAAGCCATGTTTGCATTAAGCTTAATGGATTTCATTCCATTACATTTTAACAGACACGATTTTTATGAAAAGATAAAACCTTCATGAATAATTTCATCAAACAATGATGATTTTATTTTTAGAGGAAAAGCCAGGTTTTTTCTTATCTAAACCAATCAATATTTAACTTGCCTCTTATAACTGATGCAGTACATTATATCAACTTCACTTTAAATGCTTCCGAGGGAAACAATTAAATACTTATTAAATATCATTGATAACCTTGGTGTCCTGATTGATGTCACTTTAGTATGGTAATAAATGCTGTGTGCCATTGTTCTTTATGAAGTAAACGTTTTACAATGATGTAGTATTCAGTCAATACCCTAGTGGGCAGCAATAATCATATAGAAATATTTAAGGTAATTGACTCCCACTGACAATTGGTGGCAATCGGATCCCCTAGCTTAAACTATTTTGATTTTTTCTTTTGCCATTACATGACAAAGTAAACATGTATATAATCATTGCTGGAACTGAATGATTGCAGATTGACTTATTGCCACCAGTATAAAAGAGCAATGGGAGCCAGCACATCCACGCAAAAGCTGTTCAGTAAGCTCAGTAGGTAAAGTGTTGGACTGTGAATCAAGGGAAGCGGGTTCAATTCCCGCATGGCGCAGGTCACTTTTGTTGTGATTGATCATGAAATAATTTCTATGGTCATTTGCACTGTACCTTTGCTATGGCATGTACATCCAGCTAGCTTACGGAACGTCGGTGGTTATACTCAGGTGCCTCTTAGTGCCTGAAATAATGCACGAAGGGCACCTGAGGTCTTCCTCCACCAGTAAAGCTGAAACGTCGCGATATGACCAGTCCTATACTGTGTCGATGTGACATAAAACCCAAAACAAACAAAAACAAACAAAACAAGCAAATTCGTTGAATTTATATCCCCCGCCAAGTACTGGTTATTATTAACACAACAACTGAAGACATAAGGCTTTATTTATATATTAATCATGGCATAAACTGTAAAATTCTTTGAACTTGAAGCCTTGTACCTTCAAACAAGAAGAGTTTTTAAGTTTTCACTATATACATATAAGGAAAATCTATGACCCCCTGGAGTGGGGCCAATTTTGACCCCAGGGCTAAAATTTGAACAATTTTGGCAGAGGACCTATATATGTTATATCATATACCAAATATCAAAGCTCTAGGCCTTGTACTGTCAGACAAGATTTTTTAATTTTGCATTTTTGAAACTCCTTTTCTGGCCCGTGTGACTGATGATTGTGATTGAAAATTACAAAATTTTACTAAGTCAAGGGCAATAACTCTAAAAATACTAAAAACATCCAGACGAAAATACCCAGGTGCACAACTACACATACTGATCAACATTCCTGTAAAGTTTCATGACTCTAGGTCAAATACTTTTTGAGTTACATGCGACACAAGTTGAAAATTACAAAAATTTACTAAGTCAAGGGCAATAACTCTAAAATACTAAAAATATCCAGACGAAAAATACCAGGTGCACAACTTCACATGCTGATCAACATTCCCATAAAGTTTCGTTGAATTCCAGCCATTAGTTGCAGAGAACTACTCCGGAAACGAAATTCGGACAAAATTTTACTGAGTCAAGGGCAATAACTCTAAAAATACTAAAAATATCCTGACGAAAATACACAGGTGCACAACTACACATACTGATCAACATTTCTGTAAAGTTTCATGACTCTAGGTCAAATACTTTTTGAGTTACATGCGACACAAGTTGAAAATTACAAAATTTCACTAAGTCCAGGGCAATAACTCTAAAAATACTAAAAATATCCAGACAAAAATACCCAGGTGCACAACTACACATACTGATCAACATTCCTGTAAAGTTTCATGACTCTAGGTCAAATACTTTTTGAGTTAAATGCGACACAAGTTGAAAATTACAAAATTTTACTAAGTCCAGGGCAATAACTCTAAAAATACTAAAAATATCCAGACGAAAATACCCAGGTGCACAACTTCACATGCTGATCAACATTCCCATAAAGTTTCGTTGAATTCCAGCCATTAGTTGCAGAGAACTACTCCGGAAACGAAATTCAGACAAAATTTTACTGAGTCAAGGGTAATAACTCTAAAAATACTAAAAATATCCAGACGAAAATACCCAGGTGCACAACTTCACATGCTGATCAACATTCCCATAAAGTTTCGTTGAATTCCAGCCATTAGTTGCAGAGAACTACTCCGGAAACGAAATTCGGACGGACGGATGGACGGACGGACGGATGGACAACGCCAAAACTATATCCCCCTCCCTTAGTTATCACTAAGGCAACTAGTACTGGTAAACTGCTTGAATTAAAGCCTGTCCATGAAAATGCAGTGGCTGAACTGTGCTCTAGTAAATTCACTTTGGCTTACTAATGTGATCCGTAGTGAAAACTATCAATATCACCACTGCACAGCCATGCACTGCCCAGGCTTTAAATACTGTTGGAAGTTCTTTATTTTAATTGTTAACAAATTCCCTTAAAATTCAAATAAACTGTTCAAAATTCAATGCAGGGCAAGTCCATAAAAGACAGTCCTGGTAAAAATAGGTTCAGACAGTACACAGTTTTTTTTACCTTTACAAAAAATGACTGACATAATAATACAAAACAATATTTTTTACCATGATATCAGCCAAGTACTTGAAACCTTCTTATCTCCCTTTGAACTCTCAGATAACCTTTGGTTTGAAATGAATATTCAATAACTTTTAATGTAATACCACTTACAATCATGTCATTACAACTATTTTGGATGTAGTTAAAACTGTAAAACTGGTTATATATATGCCATTCCAATAGAACAGTCATAATGAATTGATATTTCTGGGTACCACACTATGCAATTACCAATATATTCAACCTGGATAAAGTGATTTTAGTTTTAAACATGTTATTGCAAATCAAGATGGCAATTAAAATTTGTAAATTTCTAGTTGTGCTTCCTGGAACTTAAACCATATTCAGCTTCCTAAGAACTAACCATACTGCCTTCTGGAACTAACCAGTACTGGTATGATATGTGGTAACCGATGGTTGATACCTAAGTTTTTGGAGCAAAACCCACAATCCCTAGGTTGAAATGCATGCTTAGACACCTTGATTTTGATTGAATCCTTGATTCCAATTATTTATGTTTAACTGTAGCTCAGATTAACAATGCATTACTGCTAACCTCGACACTCAGAAAATTTGATTGGATATATTATGCCAGAATCTTTGAAATTCTGACTATGTACTTTGGTTAAGATATTCTACCAGAATATGAATTTCCAGAATTATATACTTATTTCAAAACCAAGTAACCTCGACATAAATCAAAAATCATGAGGTTGTAATATTATTTGACATGCAATAACAAATTTGAGCAGAAAGTCATAAAGTACCAATAGTAATTAAATTTGGTTATAAATTTGTAATAAAACTACACAGAATTTTCGAGACAATGTGAGCTGGTATCAAATTACTGTTCCATATAACACTTGGTTGTCAATCATTAATGAAAAGGTGTATAATACTGAGCCATCTTGGGTGTTCCAGGGAATATCTTAATTAAAACCAGGCCCATTTTAGTACTATCAATTAACACCAAATCTTCTTCAAGAAGCCAACATATTGTTGAAATTCATCATTAATGCAAGAATTGGGTGGTAATAACGCATTTTGTTGGTTGCTATTCCAAAAGGTTCCGAAAGTTCATCATTAATGCAAGAATTGGGTGGTTAACACATTTTGTTGGTTCCTATTCCAAAGCTTCGGAAAGTTCATTATTAATGCAAGAATTGGGTGGTTAACCTGACTAAATTATGTACAGAAATGGTCACGACTTATTACTGTCTAGGGAGTATGCACATCTCAATTGTGAGAAATCCTGTCATTCTATTATTATATACAATCATAATGGCTGATAGACATATAGGAAATCAATATACACCTGTCAGTTAATGTATTCCATTTACCTATTACTTAGAACTACAGTATAAACTGAATACTTTTGATACTGCCACACTGTTGGACAGCTTTTCTGGCTATTTTCATCACTAATTACCCATAATTCCATTTACAATGAATATACAATTAACTTAAATTGACTCCATGCAGATTTGAGACAAATCAAACGCCACTTGAGAATTGTAGTGAATCATGAAAGAACTAACAGAGGTTAAAGAGATCTTTTCTTCACTGCTAACACACAACCTGTTATTTTAAAACCATCATCTCACTTCCATAAATTGTTTGAAAAACCACCTGAGGTTAATGAATGGCAATATTCCAAGCTTTTATGTTACAGTTTGTTTTTTTTTAAGTGAGTATTTTAAGAATCATGTTCAAGCAAGACGTGAGCATGTTGTGGAGGTTTGCAGGGATGGAAGAATGCATTAGTTATCGATATGAAAACAAACAATTTCTTGCATTTTAACCAGTGTTTTATATAACCAGACTCTTAAAATCTTCCCAGCAAACACATGTATACACAGCCTGTTTTTAAATCATCAAATTTAATCTTACAGGAGATTATCTAATGATAGAAACATCTCAAGTCCTGATGATCATGCAGTCAAATGATAAGCTTGTTTGCACCTGAATGATTATTATGATTATACTTTGTTTTAATACATCACAAAAAACAAAGATATCTATTTTCTTAGGGAATGAATTTGAGATAACCTGTAAAATTATCTCCCTTGAATACTCTACAAGCTATAAATAATCTTGAAAATCAGAAGTTCAGTGAGTGGGTGGGTGGGGGATAAACACAATAGAAGCCAGCTGTTGGGTTTTTGCTATCTCGACAGTCTGTTATATGTGTTGTGTATGCAGCAATGGGAAAAACCTGTGTATCTAGATTATATTATCATGAGTATATACATTCTTTGTAAAAGCTGCATGTCTGACTGTCTTAGAGCCATGATATTGTCATTACCCATTCATTTATACCAGGTGTACCATTTTTTTTCCCTGTTATGATTTATTTTTTCTCCACTCACACTCTCAAACTTTTTCATTAATCACAAAGAAATACAAGCCCGTTTACAATTGTATCTTCCTTTCCTCAATATTATAATAGAAAATACAGCAGTATTACATCATTACAATCAAAACCAACAACAGCTTTACTCTCAGTTTTCATTCTGAATATTAGCAAAAGCGAGATTTATAGATAACAGAATATGCAAATCAATTTATTGAGCCAGTATATAAATGTATCCATTTACTTATTGTATAACAAAATTCAAGGCTTAATCTAGAATATATGAGCCGCGTCAAAACAAAACCAACGTAATGGGTTTGCGACCAGCATGGATCCAGATTAGCCTGCGCATTCGCGCAGTCTGATCAGGATCCATGCTGTTCGCTATCATATTCTCTACTTGTAAAAGGGTTGGTAAGCGAACAGCTTGGATCCTGATCAGATTGCGCGGATGCAAAGGCTGGTCTGGATCCATGCTGGTCGCAAACGCACTATTTTGGTTTTGTCGTGACATGGCTCATATATAGAGCATAAAATTCCTTTAATGTTTGTTAACAACAATTACACATATGACACATTTTTTGAAGAAAAAAAATATGATATCCTGCGAAATTAAGCTCAAAATTAAGCAAAAAAAAGAGAAAAACTGTCATATCAGTAGCCCTTTTGAAATATAAGAAGAAAATTGTTAGTTCTTAATTCAGCTTGATTCCCCTGAACATTAATTATTCCATAAAATGTGGGGAACCTGGAAGGCAAATAACCTTTTTGCTGCCACTGCATGAACGCAGCCAGGCCAGTCTGCAAGACTAACAAAGTTTAGGCCATTAATCCTGCACATCATTCAATCTCATTTTATCTATAGTATTTCATGCTGTTTACTTACCAACTTTTATTTTACATTTTCATCTTCACATCTACGAAACTGATCAAAATAAATAAATAAATGCTAGACGAGTCCACTTATATATTTAGAAGAATGCATGATGCATGGTCATCACAAATTGCCACTGAATTTATCAGTTTTATAATATTTGTTTGTTCTAAGACAAATGAGGAAATGCGTTGGGAATGTTTATTGTTCAATCGAAAAAAAAAAATTCATGAATTGTTAGCAAGTTGCTTTAACTTAAACTATTTCAAATCTTTTCCTTACAGTTTCCTGCATTAATCATCATCATGATGGAGACATTGTGACGTTAATTGAATCATTTATTGTGAACCCAGCACATGTTTAATTAATTTATATTCAAATTTTAATTAATTGATAGCCATCCTAATAATTATATAATGATGCCTTGATAATTAATAATCATAATGAAACCCCTATTTAACATTGGAAACAGACAACATGGCCTTCTCACTGGGCCCCTTAGTAAAGGAATCACAACCTTTAAACAAACACAAACATCAAATTTTCTTATTTTCCTAAATCCAGTCTGTCTTTGTTGTTGTATATATACAATTTATGAAATAAATAGAGTTTAAATTAAATGTGCCGTAACATTTAGTCAACTTAATGTACTACCACAAAATTATACCTTGTTATTTTAAAATCCATCCATGAATGACAAAGTTAATGACTGCACACAACTATTAATACACTACCATATTATGACTTTCAACATTCAAGTGTGACCTTGACCTTTTGGTTAGCAAAATGATTTTTGTTAATTTCATGTCATTTAAATAAGTCAGATATTTTAAATACAGCCATGAAACTGGACAGTTTCTATCAAAATGAACTATTATGAAAAATTTTATCGCTATTTTGGCTGCACAAGTGTTTAACCTTGACCTTTCAGCTGGAAACCGGATTCTTGCTAACAATTCACATCATCATTTCCAACACATCTATGCCTATAATACAGTTTCATGCAAACTTATTTTAAAATCCATCCAAAATGTGAAAGTTGAGGACCTGAAACAAAGTGTGGACTGCAGCGATTATACAACCTTATAAGACAACATCCTTAGGAGACAGGTTAATAGGTTTATTTCTTTATTATCTTTTTACCCTATGCGGTACATTTTATCTAATTTCATAGATTTATTTAATCTGATAATATAAGGTTGTACAAAAACCTTTACTGCACAAGGACTCTTCTGTGGCTGTATATATGGGCTATCAGACAGAGGGATACTGCATTATACGGCCTGTCCCAGTTTGGAGAGGCATAAAAATTCTTGTTCTTGTTAATGTTTTGTTTGTTTCATTTTACGCCTTTTCTCAACAATATTTCAGTCATATAGGCGGGTAGTTTCCTAACCATCATTCCTGGAGAGTTACACCAGTACTAGACTACCTTCCTCCACGCTAAACTAACAAAGCATCTTGCGGGGATCGAAACCCACACCAGAGAGGTAACTGGATCAGAAGTCATCGACTATAACCCCTCGACCATGTGGCGGTTATTTCAAATCTTGATTACATGCTTGTGTGTGGGTGGATAGAAATATCTGTGATATCTTAACATGATATCTCTGTGATATCAACATATCTATAACAGTATTATCAAAGCCTTGTTTCACATATAACACTGAAATATGAGAATTTAATTTAAAAACATGGTAATAATAACTTCAATTATGTAAGCAGAAATCATACATCCTGTTTAACATATTAGAAAAAAAATTGAATTATGAGAATCAACATCCTGTTATATAAGTAACAATTTCATGTTTATAAAGTAATAAAAAATTAGGGCATATCAGAAATTGGTTTAACGGAGCTTTTCAAAATTAACTTAACACACAGCTATACATATAATAATATATTTTTGTTGTACCAGCTTAACTTGTTGAGGAAGACCTCAGGTGAACTTCCTTGCATTATTTTAGGGATGAACCTGCCCCTGAGTAGAACAATTGATATTCCATAAACATATTACCATTAATTAATAGCATAATGAATACAATTGGGCAGGGATCAAAAATGACATGCAAATTTCTTTGCTTTTTTTATTTGTCATTTCTTCCATCTGGAATTCCATCTGCATATTTCATTAATGGGTTAATTCTAACCAAGTTTCATTTGGCTTATAATAATTATACAGACAAGGTTGAGTTCAAATTTTGATTTTTGCATCTGCTGAACTTGACGACCCATCTTACATTAACTATATAGACAAATATTATCAGGGTTGCATTAATATACATGTTGAATTTTAATGTTTCCCTTAACAATCTTTCGGTAAAAATATCCACAATGGTGTCTATATAAACATGTATACCAGTAAGCTTGTAGCATGTAGCTCTGGTTTATTGTTTTAATGTTTCTGCAATAACATCTCATAAACATGTTGACAAAACACCTGAGACCCAGTCAGACAATTTACTGACCAAAGTACTATCCCTATTAAAGTACTGAGCGTCGAATAAGAGTTTTATAATAACAGTACAGTTTTCATAAAATATAATTATATTTTGTTTTAACATTATCTATATTAGCTCTTGTAGCTTATTTTAACTGCATTCTCGATTCCACATCCTAAATATTGTACTGCGTGTTTTCTTGCAAAGAAACATGGTAGTGACCCAAGAAAGACTCCACTTAATCCATTAGTTAAATTTACACTAACTATCATTGTATCATAGTTTGGAGACTTTTATACCATTGAAAACAAAAGTGTCAGAGTTAAATCTTATACCAATACATATATGCACAGTGCCTTAACTTGAGAGAAGGTATTTAAGTTACGCGCAGCCCAGAGCATGCTCGTTGATTGGCTTTTTTTCTGAGGTTTACTTATTGTGACGAAAGGAAGAGATAATGATAGAAAAGTCCTATTCAGGTGCTTGTACACTGTGGTTACTTTTTTCTGGGGTCTATATATACATGTATAACAGTATGTTTGTAGCATGTATCCCTGGTTTCATTACTCTAATGTCTCTGAAAATACGCCTCATAAACATGTTGACAAAACACCTGAGATGAGTATTATTTCAAAACACCTGAAAAATATCAGATACCCTCTGTTTCCATGCTCTTTCTATTAGACACTGCTCCCGTTATGTTATCTTTGATTGTATAACTATGCAAAAAAGGTTCGGAGAAGATTGCAGTAATGTCAGAGACTCACCTTAAACATAATGATAAATTTAGCTGTTGAGAAATATTGATATTACATTCATGAATATTTATATATTAATAATAAAAGTGTAGAAATTAATGTTGCATAGAAATATATAAAATAGAATGAAAGATAGCGTGTTCAATTGTTTAAATTCAATAACGTGACTGGAGTTCAATACACCATTTCAATTATTGACACTTAAAAGTGCAATATAACAAAAAATAATTTCTACCATGAGAATTCTTTAATTTTTATATATAACCCCATAAAAAAAGATAAAGAACTTTTTTTAAAGAGAAGACCATACTTATATTATGTCTCCAAAGACAAAAAAAGAGAGAAAAAAGTCTCAGCTCCCGTAATGTAAATCTTTTTTCTTTTTCTTTTTTTTGTCTCATCACAGAAAAAGAATTATTTATTGACATTATTCAAAATATGAACACTTAAATGACATCAGATCATTAGTTGAATGTAATTATCATATAATGTACTGATTGCATGAGGCCAGTGGTCATTTAAGTGTGACTGGTTGATGTCAAAGGTCGTGAAGGGTTAACTACGTTAACTGTCAATCCTGATTGTTTAAGATATGCAATTATGCATTTTGAAAGGTGTAATAAGTACATATTATGATCAGTAAAGCATAAAATCAAAAACTTGGTACATTTTCATCCAAGACATATACAGGTATTGTTTTGTACAGGTATTATGTTTCATAATCGACTTCAAAAAGTCATTCAAAGTCTCTTTTTTTCAAATTATGTTCAAGAACCCTGATTCCATGTTAAATTTATATTAAACTGTTGCCTTTTTAACAGTTCATTCAAATCATTGATAGGATTTCTGTTTTCAGTATTAAATTTGTAAAAATCTAGAAATGTGTCCATAGGACACCGATGCCCCCTCACACCACTGTTCTGTCAATCTATAATGACTCTAGGTCAAATATTTTTTGGACTACATGTGCCACAAGTTGAAAACTAAAAATCAACAAAGGGCCATAATTCTGTTAAATTTGGTTGCAGCAAAAATTCCTTCCTTTACTACCATCTACACATTAACATTGTTAATCCCTGAAAGTTTAAGCAAAATCTGCCATCCGGTTTAAGACGAGTTGCGTTCACAAAATTTCTACATAGTATACAGTGAAAAATCAACAAAGGGCCATAATTCTGTTAAATTTGGTCGCAGCAAAAATTCCTTCCTTTACTACCATCTACACATTAAGGTTGTTCATTCCTGGAAGTTTAAGCAAAATCTGCCATCTGGTTTAAGAGGAGTTGCGTTCACAAGATTTTGGGACATACGGACCGACGGACAGACGGACGGACAGAGGGACGGACAAGTGCAACGCTATATGCTCCCACATAGTGGGGGCATAAAAAAACAAGAGCTGTCCGTAAGACAGCGCGCTCGACTTTTTTATTGCTTGCCAATAAAAAAAGTTTTTGCAGTAAAAGGCAATACAAGAATCTCTGTATTTTTAAAGTGAACTAGTTGTTTGATACCCTTGAATATTACAGCAATGTTTATATGACATAATTTATGGTAAAGTGAACAAGTGGATAGGAATGAATTTTTTTAGATTTTTTAAGTTTTTTAGTGCTTGCCTATAATACAAAACATTGACAGTTAAGGGCCATAATTCAAATAAAATCTTTGACAGAATTACCTTCTCCTGGACATGTTTGGGAATCATGATTGTAAACAAGTATTTCAACTTTCAAATTAATATCTCAAACAGTTCAGTCAAAAAGTGGACTGGTACTAAAAACTTAACCAAGATTCTAAGTCGATAAAAGGCCTTAATTTTTAAAACAAATCCTTGACAGAGTTACCTTCTCTTGCGTACAGATGGGGTAATGATGTGAAATAGCATTAAAAGTTTCAAAGCAATATCTCAAAGGGTTAAGGCAATAAGTGGATTTTACCCATATTCAATGTATTTTCTAAGTCAAAAAGGGGCATAATTCTGTCAAAAACCTTGACAGAGTTATGTCCTCTTGTCTGTTGATGAAGGTCGTGATGGTAAACAAGTATGGTCAGTTTCAAAGCAATACCTCCAATGGTTTTGAAATAAAGTGAGGTGGTACAAAAAACTTAACCAAGCTCAATACACTTTCTAAGTCAAAAAAGGGCCATAATTCTGTCAAAAACCTTGACAGAGTTATGTACTCTTGTCTGTAGATGGAGGTTATGATGGTGAACAAGTATGGTAAGTTTCAAAGCCATACTTGTAATACTTCTGAAATAAAGTGGGGTGGTACGAAAAACTTAACCAAGGTGTGACGCCAACGCCGACGCCGACGCCGGGGCGAGTAGGATAGCTCCCCTTTTCATAGAAAAGTCGAGCTAAAAAACCAACTTAATAAGCCAATGATTTTAATACAGCCTTACCTAAGACTGCACTGATGTCGCAGGCTACATGGCTCAATGGCTTCGTCTTCCCCACATGTGTCAAAAGATTTATTAAAATTAAACAATCAATTAAATAAACAGTTTATTACACTATTTTATTAAACTAAACAGCAAGATCAAATATTTGAAGAAAAAAAATTGTTATTTTCTGTCTGATTAGATTACAAAATTATTTATACCATGTACTATTAATAATACAAAGTATTGTAGCATTATTATGCAGCAGTTTGCTAACAAAAATTTAGTATAAACTACTGAAAAATATTCCGTGTTATAGACTGTATCTTGCGTTACTTATAACCTCTCCTATAACAAAAGCACAGCTGGGGAAGTTTTCAGAAGTATGTCACAATATTTTTTATTTTCTAAATCGGGAATTTGAAAAAAGAAATTTGAATTTAAGAGATACATTTCTTCTCCTTTTTTATCAACTGCAATCTATATTTGGCCTAAAAAAAAATCAAACATCCTGTTATAGTTTAAGACGACATTTATATTAAGTTTGTTTAACATTCTATGTTTTTCCATAAATACTTGAGTATTGTCATGCAGTATTTGTCTATTCGTTTTGCAAATTTAAGAAATATATACCATATTAAAAAACATTTAAATTTTAGTGTTTATATTTATTATGTTTTTATAATAGTCTTGATGAAAATAATTATGCAAATGGTTTTGTTTATCTTTTTCTTTTTTTCCACACTTTTTTTCCTCGCCTCTTTTCTGAAAAAAAAAAGGCTTCTGACTGTGTAACTACCTGTAGAATCATTAGCAACTGATGTTACTAATTAATATGGCAGTATATATATTCAGCCTATCCAGTGCATTACCCAGACAACACAATAATATTTTTAGCATATGAAACAATAATGAATATTGTCAATATTATGATAGATTTTGAGGAACTCACTTCATAGCCCCTGTCTATAATACTTGAAAAGCCAAAGATTGACACTGTACACAAATATGACATTATACCTAAACAGGTTTATACCAGCGGAATCTGATCATTAAAACAGATTATTATGCATGTTGTCCATTCAAAATTCAAAGTTTTAACATTATGCCTTTTTTTATGGACGGACGCAGGCAAATAATAGACAAATGTTAATTGGTCGTTGGACACAGGCAAATAACAGACAAATGTTAATTGGTCGTTGGTTAATTGTCACTAAGTCATCAAAATAAAAAAAATTCCATGGGTTTATAATAATGAAGGACTGGCTAATTAACATGTATTTACAAGATACCAACCAGTGGACAAGAATAGGTACAGAAAAAAATTGTTAATTCTCTCTGACATTTATCATCACAGCATACCATAGAGGCTATTAAAGTGAATTCTTCAGCATTATAAATAAGCTTAAAGGATAATACCCAGTCAAGCTACTAATTAACTTCTGATTCTCAATGCTAATGAACAGAAACTTGGCAACTTAGTGTTCTTTACCCTTTTCCATGGGCTTCAAAATTGGTCAACCAGTTAAATACTCACTAGGACAGTATTATAGATATCATGTAATTTGACAAGGACTCAATGCCAGACCCTCTAAGAGCATGTTTGACCCTCCTCAGTGCTTGATAGTAAATTTTCACAAAAACATTAGAGCAATGCATGAATTTTTAAAGTAAACAAAGTGAAATAATTCAGAGAAAGTCAGTGTTAGAATTACTAAGTTATGGGTCTCGATTTAAGTGACCTGACAATTATTGATGGTGGAGTTAAAAGACATTATCAGGGAGTAACTGGATTAACAAATTTGTTAATAATTGAAACAAGTGGTATTTAAAATGATTTTGATGCAAATGAACCCTTGATTAGATTTAGGCGCCAAAGGCTCAAACAATTTTTTCTGAAATGCTAATTGCATGGTCTTTTAGTCAGGTTAGGGCAGTAAATAAATGCAGAATGTCAATGTTCAAGAAAAGTAATAAATTATTGTAATATTAGGTTATTATGCTTTAAATTGCTTTTCTAAAACAAATTTGTAGAAAAATTTTATCTTGTTGTTTCTTGTTTTATGACTTATAAAAATCATAAACATAATAGATTCCACATTAAAGATTGTAATAAAATTATATTGAAAACATACACATTTAATCATGCTCCACTACAGGCTCCGAAGCTATAATCATTATATTTAATAAATAAACAGTATTTTTCATATAATACAGTTATTTATATGCAACTCCAAGGAGACTCAGGTAGCACTTTATCATTATATATTTAATTACTTATCAACATAGAACTCAGGCATTATTTTAAATGACATAATATCATATCTCATTAATAATTATTCTGTAGTATTATATGATATAATTATGCATAAAAAAGCTGGTTTATTTACTAATGATAATAGTGCCTCTCCTCTAAGTACCAGTTCTTTACTTAATTAACTTTCCCTTAAGATGTGAATCAATGAAATTGTGACATTTTCTTCATGATATTGTGACATTTCATGGATATTATTATTATAGTGAAATTTTGTGCATGATATTGTGACATTGTGCATGCTTAGATTGTGAACAATACTGTGACATTTCAAGCATGATATTGTGAATGATATTATATTGTGACATTTCGTACATTGCATTGTCACGGGGGAGGAAGTGTTACACGAAGGATGGAGTTCTTATGATAACTTGTTCAGGAGTTCTTGTGATAACTGTCACGGAGTTCGTCGGAAAACATCTGTATATACTACAAAAACACTCGTTAAAAATGGTTATTTTCATCTTTCCAAAATGAGTTTTAGGTGCTAAATTAAACTTTAAGGATTAAGCTTGTCTTATATCTTGTATTATGTGTCAAAAACTAATTCACAGGCCATTTTTCATCGCCTCTTGCTTCAAATCTGGTAGTTTTGAGTAAAATTTCCAAATTACTTGCCAATTCACAAGTTTCGACCTGTTTATTTCTGGTCTTCATCCTTGCCATACATAATTACCTAATTATAATGCAAAAATGCAAACATAAAGCACCGGCTAACAGATTTACACCCGATTTTTTAAATGTCCCGGAGTTCTTGTGATAACTCTGAAGATGTCACAGAGTTCTTATGATAACCTTTGTTATTGCCAGTGTGTTTCTTGCGCTAAATCACGGTACATTTTGGCGTTTATGATCATTCAATAAGATTGTAAATCATTATCAAATGTAGTACGATCACCCTTTGCACAAAAATGTGAATAAAACGTTGGTATTAAGTGTCTTCAAAGGATAAATAGGTGATAGGCTATCATAGGCTATCATCTACAGTAAAAAATGAACCAGCGGTCACTGAAATTCAGCAGTATAATGGCTTAAACCACAAAACAAAAATGTCTCAAAACGTACACGTTGTTCTCAGTTTCACATGTTTTAGACAACCACCTTTCTTAAGCAGACAATATATAGGCATGCTTCCCTTGTCTATAAGGGCTAAGTAATTTGTATCATTTTATACCATAATAAATAAGTATATAACCAGGAAAATTTCCACACCTATGTCTTAAAAAAGTACATACATGATAAAAACTCAACCTGCGGTTGGCTCTTATTACCGATCTCTCGAAAAAATTTGAGTTGTCCCTCCAGGTTCCAGATTTACCTAGAATTGGATTTCAGTTATTGTGCATGGGCATTCAAACTAAAATTCCCCAGGTGTTGCTTTTAAGTGTCGCAAGTTCTCTAATGTAACTTAAAACATCAGACAAAACTTTGAAACATAATAATCGCTGTACTATTATAACTGCTGTTTTACAAAGAAAACAAATGTTTCCCTGATTGATGCAATAACAAAGATGCTTAACTGAGAAAAATAGACTGTATGCCTGGATGAAAATGATAAAAGGCCAGAAAACTGCTAGGGTCGGAAACTGCTAGGAAACCAGTACATAAATCCTTTTTCCAATCTACGAAATCTGCGTCAAACAAAAAAAAATACTATGAAAAAGAAACGGGGGTAAGAAATAATATCTCTTGAACTAAAATTCACTCAAAACCAACATTATATAATATATATCCTACTTTTTGCGCACAGGATGAGCGTACTACATTTCATTATGATTTACAATCTCATTGAATAATGAAAAACGCTAAAACGTGCCGTGATTTAGCGCAAGAAACACATTGGCAATAACAAAAGTTATCATAAGAACTCTGTGACATCTTCAAAGTTATCACAAGAACTTCGGGACATTTGAAAAATCGGGTGTAAATCTGTTAACCGGTGCTTTATGTTTGCATTTTTGCATTATAATTAGGTAATTATGTATACAAGGATGAAGACCAGAAATAAACAGGTCAAAACTTGGGAATTGGCAAGTAATTTGGAAATTTTACTCAAAACTACCAGATTTGAAGCAAGAGGCGATTAAAAATGGCCTGTGAATTAGTTTTTGACACATAATACAAGATGTAAGACAAGCTTAATCATTTAAGTTTAATTTAGCACCTAAAACTCATTTTGGAAAGATGAAAATAACCATTTTTAACGAGTGTTTTTGTAGTATATACAGATGTTTTCCGACGAATTCCGTGACAGTTATCACAAGAACTCCTGAACAAGTTATCATAAGAACTCCATCCTTCGTGTAACACTTCCTCCCCCGTGATTGTGAATAATATTATGACATTTCATGCATGACATTGTGAATAATATTGTGACATTACATGCATGACATTGTGAATAATATTGTGACATTACATGCATGACATTGTGAATAATATTGTAACATTACATGCATTGGTACATCATGGTATTATATTAATTGTTTTCTGACATTATGTATTACCTTTGTGACTTTTTGTGCATGATAAAATGACATGTGCATTGCATTTTTATGACAATTTACATGTTAAATGCCTCAAATTGTGACAATGCATCAATTATTAGACTGTAACATTATGTGCATTACACAATTTACACTAGTGTATTGAACTGTGATATAGTGTGCAGAATCTTGTCAAAATATTTTCATAACTAAGTGACACATAATAATGCATGAAATGTCTATACAAGATGCAGGGTTTTTGCTAAGAGATTCAAGATGGAGACAACTGGAATATGATGGATTGTTAACTGGTTTTAACAGACTGTATTCCTGATCAATTTTACCATACTTTATCTCCATTAAATATTTCTCCCAAACTCACTACATGCCATCTATTAGAAAAACAATGCAAAAAACAGGAGAGGTGGGGGGGGGGGAGCATTTCAGACACAACATTTTTAAAAAGATGAAAATAAGAGCTATCTTTATCATGAAGAATCTATGAGATATATATTTTCCTGAGAATTTAAGAGACAACCTTCTTCAATATTTCTTAGAGAGAGAGAGAAATTTTCCAAGAAATATCACTTTTTTTAGTTTTCTTCACTTTTCATTCAACATACATGATACATGTCTAAAGATATATTTTCATTGGAAATAAAAACAAAACAAAAATGAAGAAAACAATAAAACAAATGAAGTACATTGTAAATACATACTATGTGGAAATGTATGAGATATATATTTAAATTTGACAACAGTGATAGAGTAAACCTAATTTGGCATGTGCTATAAATTTCTGAAATATTTTCAAAAATTTGAATTATAAATAGATCTTAAAAGTGTTGAATGACCCCCATCTTCAACACATATGCCCTCTCCCATCCAAAAAAGGACATCAACATAAAAATCATTGACTTAATCTTTGTGATTGACTAAATGCTGTAAAGCCCTTTTGCAGTAAGTATATTACAGTAAAGAATAAACTAACAGCTTTTTACAGCACAAACTGACAGCTTTTTACAGCTTAATGTTAGGAGAAGATAATATTATAGTTAAGAATAAAATGATAACTTTTACAGCTTTATCAGGAGTACCTAAATTGCAGTTAAGAATAACTCACTGTGCCCAAAACAAAAACAAGAGTCAGAGTGGCAAAAATGTATTGAAAAACTTGATTAAATAAAATTCAGTGAATAATCCTATGACAAAGTGAAGCAAAATGCTAGGAATCATTAATTGACTACTTAAGGACCAGTGTTATGAAACATTAAGAAGCATTTCTTGACAGTTAAGGAGCAGTGTTGTTAATGTTAAAACTTGAAAGTATTGGAGATCTGCGAAGCATCAAAATTTAAGATATTGTTACACAGCAGTGTAGTAAAATATGCAGCATAAAAGTGACATGCGCGTTATGTATATTGTTATGAATACATAATACAGTAAAAACCCGCTTTACGACCACCCCGTTTTCGAGACCAACCCGCTAATACGAACGATTTTTCAAAGACCCGATTTTTTTATTCTTTATTTTAATGGTCGCTAACCCCGATTTTGAGACCACCCCGTTATTCCGTAATACGACCAGTAAATTCAGTCCCATTTCGTAAATTCTGTGCATTTGGAAACCCATAAATACGACCGCGGGCACTTTCTCACCTTGATATTGACATGCATGTATATTGCTGAAATCTTTTTGACAGGTAGTGTAAACAACAGTTGTCCTAGTTTTACGACATTTAACGACATCCAATTTACGGCAGAGGTCAAGGTTACTTTGTATCAAACCAGGAAATGATCAATAATATTGTCGATAATTTCTTAATTTCACACCTTTAATGTCATAACTGGAGGATTAAAAGAACAAAATATTGAACAGAAAACTTTTAATAAGTTTTTTTAGAGGTGTTGCTACTATCATTATCTCTTTGTACAAACGTAAACATGATACGATTAGGTTTTTGAAGTTGTTATCGGGGATGAAAACTGTGAAAATAATTGAAGGTTAATTGGTCGATGTGCTTTGTAGTAAAATGGTGATTTAATTAATTGTGTAAGTCATGTCATTCTTTTTAGAATGTAAAAGTATGTTTGTGTTTAAAGACATTCATAATACATTTTGTACCTCTAAAAAAGTTTAAAAATTTTATAATGTTAAAAAGTAAAAGAAAATAAATGAAAATACAAAAATAATAGTGTATGCTTAATATCTTTTCATTTGAAATAGGTTAGCCCAGAATTAAACATGTGTACAGTACATGGTATCCCTTTATATATTGCCTGGTTTTCTGTTTGACCAAACTCATTAATGAGACCAACCCGCTATTAAGACCAGATTTGTAAAGTCCCTTCATTGGTCTCATTAGCGAGTTTTTACTGTATATATGTGCGTAATTTTCAGATACACAGTCACTTTTAACGTACTTAAAATTTATGTCCGGTTGTCCAAATGACAAATTATTCCAATTGTTTGTCTGGCACCCAGAATACCGAGCTTCGGGTTTTCTTACAATGATTTTCTTATAATGAAAATAGAAGGGACTAAATTTAGGACCCTGTGAAATGTAAAGTTTACCGAGGATTCCAGCTTTAGTGGAGATCCGGTTTTGTGGGTTTCTACTGTATATATCTGACAGCTAGGCGTTAAGCTTTTCTAATGTAATATAGCAGATCTGCTAGAACTTGTTTTAATCCCGTTACAAATTGTAAAGCAACCAGAGAGAACTGAGGGGAAATTCCTGTAGATTAAGAACATATTATTTCCAAGTGCTTGCACAGTCTGGGGATTTTCAGCAAAGCTCTGTATACTTTGTGTCATTCTGACACTAAAAGTTTTCCTTATGAAGTTACGACAGATAAGAGGAAAAATTCCCAGTGCTCAAAAAGTACATACTTCCTTGAAAATATTAAAAAATTCCCTAGAGACTTCTGATATATATTGTAACTGAATTTGCAATGCCTATGGCCACTTGATTTAAGTATGAAGTGTCTATGGGAAGTGGGGGACAGGGATAAGGCGTGGGGATTTGGGGGCTGGATTGTCTTGCTAACAAAACAATTTCAATTACAATTTCAGTGTAAAAATCTGACTGGTTGTGAGACAGCTTGCACCCTAAAATACTGACAAATTTATAGTCTCATCATTTTATAAAATGCACTTGATTAATATTCAGTATTTCTACCAGAGGAAGTTTCACTAACGATTCCAAAAAAAAACCAATGAAACAACAATATCATTAACTTAGCGTCTTAGAAATATAAGCAAAATAACTCATACAAATTAAAAATATTTTTGATAACTTGAGATAAAACCGTTATTTTATGACTGAGAATCTTTTGCTACTGTATTTGTACTACAAAAACACTATAAATTTCCGAGGAGAGACGATCTCAGTTCAATCTAAAGTGGAAAAAAAAGTTTCTGAGATTTTCATCTGATAGCCTCGTAAATCTTTGAAAAGCAGCCATGCTACGCTAATGGCGTAAAGAATGCCTACTATTTATGGGTAACAGCAAGCTATATTTGGTATTATAATACTGCTACATCTCAGCAGTAAATTTTGTATGATTTAAAAGGGTGGTAAAAATATACAACAATTATGTGCACAGTCAATTCAATGTTTGCCAGAGATTTCGACAAAACTTCAGTGAAAATTTTAAAATCCTATATATATTTTATTTTTTCAATGCAATTTATTTATAATTTTCAACAACTAAACTTAAAACATAACAAAGGTGAGGTAATATTATATTATAAAAGTACTTTTATGTATTCAACATTCCTTGATCTTTATGTTTCTATTAGTCACAAGAAATATATTTTCTAATCCCTTTAAATCTGCCGTAAAATTTCAACCACAAAAAAGTTGTATACATTTAAGTAAGTGAGTTAAGTTTTCAACACTTTTTATACCCATTTAGTAGTCGGTATTTACAATCAAAGGTACATTAATATTGTATGAATTGTTCTTATATACTGAAGCAAAGAAACTTGAATCTAAAGCAACAAAGCATTACCTTAGTGCTAAATCTGTAGCCTGTTTGACTGCAGTCAAAGAACTAAACAGACCAATGGCAATGAATAAGATAAAAGATATCCGATGAATTTTGTCATATAATGACCATGATGGGGGAGAATAATTAAAAAAAGAAAAAACCTTTCTACAAACTGGCATTAAAATTGGGAAATGGAAGAGCTTTTGTATACATGTAGTTTAATGATGCATATTTCAATTTTAGTAAGTATGGCTGCTGTGAGATTCCTATTTTCAGAATGGAAGTGACCTTGTATTATTGGAAGGTTGTATAATGCATATCATGCCTGCTTTAAAGATCCCTTTTGTCAGAAAAGAAATAACTTAGGATACTTTAATAGATGAAAGTTGTATGTTGCATATTATGCCTGCTTGAGATATGTATTGTTAGAAAGGAAGTGACAATGATAACAGGAAGTTGTTTATTGCATATTATGCATGATTATAAACTAATATTGTCAGAATAGATGTGACTATGGATAAATGGTAGCTGTTGAAAGAGTAAAAGTTCATGATGAACGAAAATAATCAGCGAATCAGCCTTTAGAGGTCACTTTATATAAATATAAATAATTATGCTGAAAACAAGGACACAATTTCAAACCATTTACTTGTATAACATCTATACAGAAAATTAAAACTAAATATTAATTACAATATTTAACAACAAATCAAGTACTTGAACTTACATCCTATATCTAATTACTCTTCATAATTAATAATTACATCTATTATCAGCATTACTCCTTTACAAATTTCTACTCTTCCCTCCAATTCTATTTATAATTACAGGATGTGATTAATGACTTATTTACAGATCATATTGCTATTTCAATTCTCATTGTATTGTATTGCCGTCCACTTAATCTGACAAGAAAATCAATCTGTGATGCTGATTTTCCACTCCATTTTAGCAAATTATTCCAGCAGAAAATATTTTTTTTCTCTCTTTGCAATAGTAGTGTATAGTGGAGTAATGTGGCTGAAATATCAAAAGATATTGGGATTTTAGACCTCTTAATTCTGTATATAAATTTTATATAGTTTAAAACACTACGCGTAAAAGGAACATTTTCGAGTAAGAATTTAAGAACAAAGCATGTCATAATTATGTGTAGGAGACTGAAGCAGTTTAAATTATACCATTAAAAGAAGTAATAGCATTGTAGTTTGAACATTATTTATTTAAGCTCAATAGTTACTTTTCAAGTCTGTTTCCTGGAACTATGTTTATAGTATATATATATATATATATACAAGGCCTTTTTCAGCTGTTTCGGGAAAAGCCGTTGGGGGGTGGGGATTCATCTTTAAGGGAAATTTGAGAAATTCTAAAAACGTTTAAAACCTACCTCATACATGACTTTTATAGTTTTTAACATGTGTATGTTCAAATAACATGTCACGTTTTTAAGAAACAAGTCAAAACTGGTTTGTATTTCTAAGAAGTTTAATTAGTTTCATTTCCTGGGCTATTGTTGATATTTTCTTTTCTTTTTTGAAAGAGCAGACTGTAATCTCAAAGACACTACTTTCCTAAAAGTATAAAGTTTCTGAAATTTCATCCCATAACACCTTTTTAATTAAAACAATCTGTAACAAATCTTGCCAATTCATCAACAAATTGTTCACATTTTTATAGAATTTGTTAAGTTGCTCTGCATTCACTCAGAATTGCAATAATTAACAATAATGTTGATAGCAGGCATTCAAACCTTGTGTGTAAAAAAACCCTTGGTAAGATAACAGCATGGTATAATGTTAAGCCACTCTTGGTTAAATTATCACATAGTCTGTTAATGATGAATGGTCAAATCATTACATAGTACTTAAACAGCTCTTACTTTAGTCTAAATTAATACAGTGTAGGGAAACAGCTCTTGCCTAAATCATTGCAGGCTCTTGCAGCTAAAAGAACAACATTACATTAAAACACCATTACATTATTTACAGCTCTAATATACTAGTTTAGTTAATATAAAGAAAGGCAACTAACAGCTCTTGGCTAATCAATAAAGGTTACAAGAGCAGCTGTGGATTATTTCATAAGCACAAAAGCATGTTAACAACTTTTGGCCAGATTTTATATGTGCACGGCCTTACATGTAGGTCAGATAATAATAATATGCAAATGACATTTGGTCAGTTCATTTACAGATGTAAAACTCTGTATGTAAATAGCATATTAATCAAATAATATAGTTAGCAGGATATCCTTAAATAATCTAGGGTATGTAAATAACTCAAGGTCAACGAAAGTATGACATTGTATGAAAAATTAAGTAAAATCGAGGATGTAAATCTTCAATACAACAAAAAAACATGCCTACAAATGGACCACATGAAACAAAATATTCATTATTGTAATTTTTAAAGTAATTGTATTGCAAATGAAATATATAGAAATGAAGAATTTGTAAATTGTAATGTAAAACTGACTATTCAGATACACATCTATGACAAAATCAAGGAAATTTATTCTATATTGTTTCTAGAGTGATTTTACGTACTTAGCAATAAAATATTAAGGAAAATTCAAAAATGAAATGCTTTTGCTCTAGTGTTTAGTAGAGTGATTTAAAGTACTTAGCACTAAAAACATTAAGAATTAAATCCAGGAAAAAAAGTGAGTTTTTTTCTCATTTTTATGAATTTCTCTTTGATTTCTTTTGCTTATTTCAAATTTTATTTCATTTATTACTTTATTTCTTTAAACAGAGATGTATTAAGTAATGGATTAACACTATACATGTATGCCAATAATTCAGTATGCAGTGACTGTTATAATTACTTTTATTCCTATCTTCAAAAAATAAGTTGTAGATATTCCATGTGTCACCAAAAATATAGTGATTATGATAATCAGTAAAAAATATGAGCCATGTCACAACAAAACCAACATAGTGGGTTTGCGACCAACATTGATCCAGAACAGCCTGGGCATCCGCACAGTCTGATCAGGATCCATGCTATTCGCTATTGGTTTCTCTACTTGTTTTAGGGTTTGTAAGCGAACAGCATGGATCCTGATCAGACTGCGCGGATGCACAGGCTGGTCTGGATCCATGCTGGTCGCAAATGCATTATGTTGGTTTTGTCATGGCGCCGCTCAATTATTATCTTAGATTGAATTTATTTCTTTCATAGCAGGATGAAAAAAATGTTATAAATCTCTACATCTCTTTCATATATATAATGTGTACACTGTGAAGTTTATCTTGTATTTTAGTTGTCTTGTATTTTAGTTGTAATAACATGTAGGGGCAGACGTAATTTCTTCACTTTGTGATGTATAAGAGAGGGAAACATAGAAGAACTTGTAACTTGTTTGACATGACATAACAATTTTAGATAAATGTCATATAGAATTAAATCTACATGTAAAAGCTGTTGTAGTGTTAAACGAAATACAGGCTATAACGATGACAATGAATACAGGAGAAAAAAACATCTATTCTATAAATGAAATAAGTCTATTCTTCATATAGCAAAGGTGCAAGTCTATCAGGGGAGGTCATATTATTATGTTTTAGAACTTTTCAGAGCTCTCAGGTTGTATGTAAAATTAACGATTATGCTTGTAAAGTTGTAAAATAGTATATATCATGTGTATATTAAAACAATAACAAAATATTAAACTAATAAAAGAATATTAAATTTAAATTAGATGAAGATTTTATTTCTTGTTAATTTTAAACCATAAACTTATGTAAATATAGACCTGTAACTTTTACTTTTATTTTTTTTTAATTAAATTAAAGTAATTTGATACCTACAGTATATTCATCATCTCCATAAAAAAAGGTAATTAAAATACTAAACTTATGTTTCTTCTGTGACAATATAAAAATTAATATGCTATGTGTTAAAGACAAATATAGAAGAGTCTGTAATTTATTATTTGTGGAATTCTTAAAAAAAACTTCTTTTTTTTAATTAATTTATATATTTTTCTATCTTTTTTTAAGATAACCATTTCTCGTTCTATGCCAGAGCATCCCATACTTACACTTGGTTGTAAAATTATCCAATAGACTATCTATGCAGAGTTTAAATGTTAGCTAATATTTTCCATATTCAATATTTTACAGTTTTACCTGTGTAATGAAAATAAATGCTCTTACCTTTACACTGGAATCCCTGCTTTCCAAATCCCCTGAAATAAATAATAAAAAAATATATCCTCTCAAAAACTGACACCTCGAAGCATGTCATATATCGTGAACCAGAAATAAAAACACTAAAAATATCAGGAAATCGTAACGCGAAATCTAATGTCAATTCACTCTGTTTATCTACAGCGTTAAGATTTTACAAAGTTATTCCGTAACACAAATAATTTCTTACCAAATAAAATCCTTACAATGACCACAGAATGTAGGTTGTTTAAAAAACCTTTGCACCATTTTATGATCCTTAACAATTGCCACATTTTTCTGCCTTAAAGCTCCTCTTCGTTGCACACCCTTCCCTACGATTTCGGCCATTTTGCCTGGCTGACAGCTGGATTGCGTTTGCTGCTGTGTATTGATTTTGTATATGCGCGCTCCGGGGCTAGAGTTTTCAAATCGAAAGTAGGTTGTCGCTTATTGTCGCATCCGCTCTCTTTTTCTTTATTTTCCTTGTCACTTAGCCTAAAGAGAAGTTAACAATTCGTTCAACCGAATATGACTTATTATTTATTTCAAACGATATGAAATACGTGCATTTCTTAAGCAACTAAGTGTTGTTTGAACTTTTGTACTGATTTATTAATTAAGTGGTACTCATTTTTATACTAGAAATAGAAAATTGAATATTCAATTATAGATCTAATACATATATGTATATAATGTGTACTGTAGGCTTTTTTTTTCAAAAGATAGATACATGTAGATATTCCAAAAGTTGAATTTAGATTTTTTTAAATGCAAAAGATATTTTCCAACAAGATTTCATGAAATTACCGTGCAAGTTATGCACGAGTCGATTGTAACACGTGTGCGTATTTTTTTTATAACTCGGTTTTTACGACAATGAGTCCCCCTGTCCCCACTTTATCTCTTACAAATAAGAGGACAATCCGATTTAAAAACACCATTGTTTGAAAAGTGCATGCAAAGGAATATCTATACAGTAGTCTTGAAAATCCTGAAACACAATTTTTTATGGTTTTAAATAATAAATATGATACTCAAATTATAATTTATCAAAAGAATATCTACACAGTAGTCTTGAAAATACTGAAATACAATTTTTTATGGTTTTAAATAATAAATATGATACTCAAATTATAATTTATCAATATTGTAGGTTCCAAAAAGCATAATTTAAAGATATTACCGAATTTAACATATAAATAAAGGGAGGTAATAAAAAATTATTTTCTATAAAGTTATAGTCAAACTTTACAATGAGAAATAAATGCATATATTTTAATGATAAAATATAATATGCACAAATATTTGCAGTACATATTTTACATATTCTTCGATGTTTGAAAATTGTTTTCTTTGCATAATTATGTACATATATAATTTCACTCAGTGTGGTCACAACATGCAGGATAAATTAAATTTATTTTATTAAATGTATTTATGATAAGATAGAATAATTTTAATGAGTCTGATTGGCATGTGTCATTTCTTTTACAGCCTTATAGATCTAGTAAACATTTGATGAATGATAATTAAATAAATGAAATTGCAAAGTAACAATTCAAGTTTGTTTATATGTGCTTTAAAGTGTTAAGATTTTATAAGATAGTCAAAAATAACCAAGTGATTTTTTTAATCATCGTGCGACCTTTGATTCTTTCGTGGGAATTTTTTTCTTCACTTTACAATCTCAAAATATATTCCAATGAGTTAATAAGCATTAAAATACGTTACTTATAGGTGTAGTCGTGTTGAACTTTAAGCTTTCATTTTGGAAAAGACTTGATAAAAATAATTGGAATCACTAAAAAACTGAACAACCTACCTGACTTGATTTTATTTGCTTTCACTTTTTGACGGTGTGTCCTAGATATAGAGAGCTTAGAAAAAAGTTTTTAAAGGGATATTTCTGTAGGTGGCCGACAATTAATAAATTTGAGTCTTTATTAAATTCTAAATCGAAAATAGAGCTATACAACTTTCGAAGTTTTTATATTTTGCTAATAAAGAGAGAATATCTTGATGATGTAGTATCAATTAATATCATATTAACATCTTGATTTAGTATCAATATCATATTTAAGAAATTTTGTGCAACCTGCTATTTCCTCAGTATTTCAAGACCTTTCAGGAAATAGTGTTATTATTTTTTTCATTCAATGTCAGATCTCATTTTCATGAAATGTATATATGTTTTGTTTTGCTATAAACATTGTAATAATGTTTTATTCGCAATAATGTTATTTGTATTATTTTGTATATTATTTGATTTTATTTGAAAGTTTGTCATTTTATCAAAGCATGGACGAAAGAAGCTTTCTTTGTGAGAAATGCAAAATATCTAAAAAGAAAATAAATCTATTTATTCCAACTACAATGTAATTGTACTACGAGTTGAGATATTGTGTCGAGTTGAGATATTGTGTCGTCATCTGTAGGTAATATCTTTGCCCTTTGTCCAAAAACAAACGAACTTTTTCAGGGGACATAAAAACAACAACAAAAACAAACAACAACAACCAGCATGCATGTCACTCAATAAAGTAATGTGTAAAGATTAAATTATCATGTCAAAGTAAAATTGTTTCTCTGCAGCCAGTCATTATGTCAATCCATGAGCTATGGGTTTTTTTTATATTTTAAAAACGTGACTTCTTCATCCTTAAAAGCTTTCTTATTATCTTAGAAAATTTCTGTAAATTTTGCCTTCTTTTAAAATATTTAAACTTCAAATTATGCGGAAAAATGTTGTCAATTCATTATTGACACTGCATTTAATTATTTCTGATAGTTTTCTTAAAATTGGAAACTCTGAGAGGTGGTTTATTACCTTTCATCCGGGCTGATTTCGGGATTGCTCTCTACGAATGTCATTGAAAATGTTTTTTATGTAATTAGAGGATACAAAAATAAGTTTGAATGAGACAAAATGTAAACATTGGAAGAGAAGTATGGACAGAATCATTTATTAGAGTTTGATGTGTTTGGTGATTGATGGAATCTCTTTTTCCTTTAATAGTGTAAAGAAACATAACTTATTGTCGTCATGCAGTTAACATATATAGAACAGACAACATTAAGTTTATGATTCAATAGAACACCTTTACCTGCTAAAAGTGTGTGATAGATGTGTCTTGCGTGACACGTCTGATTTTTTTGTGTTTGTATAGGAATCTGGCGAGATAGTCGGAGCGGCCTACAAAGGACGCGTCAAAAGCGCATTACACAGAGAAAGTTTTGTTCCACTCTTTTATACACTTTGTCCGAATGCCCAACGATCCGGGAGATTTCAAAGGCGTTGCGAAATCTGGAAAATCTAAGCAGCCAATAGATCTAGATAGACTGTAAAGAGACATGGCTCTTTTATAACAGCAAAGCATTAGTATCTGAAATTCAGGGAGTTAAACTTTATCAGTCGTAAAAAGTAAAAGTAAAAGTTAAACATATCAGTTAATGTAGCTATCTTTTTGTCTCTAACTTGTAAAAAGAGATCTGGAGAAGGAGTGTAACCCTTTCTTATAATATAGACAAATAAACAGTAGTATTAACATGGTTTGACATTTTCATGATTATATCTACAAATGTGGCATATTATGCTGCATATAAGGATAAAAAATTACCATGGCTCTTAGCAATCATACGGTGCCTCGATTGGTTCAAGGTTAATAATCTTTAGACTTTTTGATACTAGTAATCAATGCCTCGGAACTGTAGCCAAATGTGAATTTCGTTTACCTTGTCTAAAATGATAAAAGACTAAATGGCTATTGTAATACTTGGTCTGCTAAAATTATCAGGGAAATTGTTAAAACAGTCAACTATCATATCTACTCATTGATCCCATGTCTGTATTTTTACATTTTGTGCAATATTTTCTCTCAATTCCTGTCAATAGATAGTGATTGAATAAGTCTGGACTCAAGTTGTAAAGTGATCGAAACAATTCGTCAAAGAAGTGCTCAGACGGAAATTGAACGTTGCGCAAGGTCTTTTTTACCATTAATAAAAGATAAGAAGAAATGCTGAGCAATTAGAAATGTTAACAAAAAGTACACGTCTTGTAACATGCAACCATCTGCATGAGTTATTACAGCTCTGATTCAATCTTTTCTTCTCTAAAGTATTACTCATCATTAATGCTGTCTTTTATACCCATTTTCTCTATGACTGTGTCTATGAAAAAGACAAAATGTAAACCTTTATGGCCGTCCCAAAACTGAGCCTATCCATGAACGGCAGTGGAGTAAAAGGCCCTATAATATTGAACAGTACGTATGCCAGAATATATGTTCGGTTAATCGTTTACCACTTTCTACGATTAATATCTTACATGGATTTGTCAATCAAAACAATTCATCATTTTAAAAGAAACATTCAAAATATGTACTGGCTGAATAGAAAAGTGCTATGGACCTGAATAATGTAATTCACCAAGGCGAATGACACAGTGAACATTAATGCAGTTATGTGTCTTTGTCAAAGATCAACAAGTATGACCCAGAAGACATTTGTGAAGTTCTAATGTCATTCACCAAGGGGAATGATTCAGTGAAAGTTAATGCAAGAGTTACGTGTCTTGGTCAAAGATCAACAAGTATGACCCAGAAAACATTTCTGGAGTTCTAAATGGATATATCCAGTGGTTTTGGAAAAAAGAACTTGCTTACAAAAATCATAAATGGATAAAACGCGGTAAAAATGCACGTATCATGCTATATCTTTAAACAGTGATAAAAATAGGGTATAAAGACACGTGAATAGGTTCAAATAACATGTACATATACCTTAAAAAATGTAATGAGACACAACATTTCTAGCAAGACCTTAAACAAGTGCTATGGCAACGCTGTGGTGTGTATGACAGTCCGTCAAAAATGCCCGCGTAAAAAGTCCAGAAAAGTTTCATTTATACTGTCATGGGGCGTAATTTTCAGACAAAATATACACATCTGTCTCTTCGAATAAATATTATTGTTTACTTATATCTTACTGCCTATTGTGATATATTACATAAAAACTGATTGGGGGAAACTTTATACTTGTAGACAATCGTCAGATTATATTTATTTTAAATTTACTAAGCAGACGGTAATTTGCACTATCATGGTTACAATCTATCATTCTATACAGAATAAAAGATAGGCTAAAAGACAGACTTGGATAGAATTTCGAAAAAAAAAAGAACGAATGTTTGGAAAATAAATGCTTTCTGTATATTATGAAACAATGATTTTTTTAATTAGGACTTGTATTGATAAGTGTGTCCAGACTTCGGTTTTGGCATTTGGGAGAGGAATGACTTGTTAGAAGTATGAAGGTGTCTACAAACCTTCGACCATCATTATATTTTCTTTGATTTTGTACCATGTAAAGTTGTGAATTTGTAACTGTTTGCTTTAAATGTACGGACTTTCAGTATCTAATTACAGAGATCAGTTTAAGCTGCTGAAGACATGCAAATATGCCTGGCTTTGGACCTGATTACATATAGAAGTCATTGTCAGTGCCTGCCAGAGAAAATGCAGCAAGGTTACAAAAAATGAAATATTTTGACATTTTTTATGTTTTATACATTTGATAGTTTGTCGAATAACAACAAAAATATCTTATTGTATTTTGCTATATTACAAGTACAAGTACTTAATACATTTGCATTGTTTTGGTTTAATTGTGTCCATATCAAAGTCCATTTTCTGACACGGTTATATGATAACTTTCAAGCTGCACTGGTATTATAGAGAACCCTTCTGTACATTTCTGTAAATAAGCTAGATACTAGTGGATTCCTCTTATGAATTAATAAGCCGAATTTAAACCCACATCAAGTATAACAGCAAGTTATTTGACCATAACTACTCGGCTACTAATGAATTTTATCATTAATCTCATTCTATGCCCCACAAAAGTTAGAAAAAAAATTTCCACTAACGAACCTTATAGTGTAAATCCAATGTAAAAACTATTTTCTTTTTTGCCAAACACATTTTCAACGTCTTCCTCGTCTCGATCATGGTCATTACTTTCTGATGGATTAAACTCTAATTGCACAATGGAAAACAATATAACATCTTTTTCACCATTAGCAGTTTCAGAAACAATAGTAATATAATGGGAATAATCAAACATGGAAAAAATAAAACAAGAGGGCCATGATGGCCCTGAGGTCGCTCACCTGTATATAGCCCCCCCCCCCCCCGGCCCAATTTTTACCCAAGGGCTTTTATTTGTTTATTTGAACAGACTTGGTAGACACCCATAAGAAGATGTTTCATGCAAAACATCTAAGTTCTAGCTCATTGGGTTTTTTAAAAGAAGATTTTTTAAGTTTTTACTATACACATAGAGTAAAAAACAATGACACCCCTCGGGCAGGGCCAGTTTTGACCCCTGGGCTTTTATTTGAACAAACTTTGTAGATATTTACTTAAAGATGTTGCATGCTTAATATCTAAACTCTAGTTATTTGGGTTTTTTCAAAGAAGATTTTTAAGTTTTTGCTATGTATATAAGGAAAATCAATGACCCCCGGGGCGGGGCCAGTTTTGACCCCAGGGCTTTTATTTGAACATACTTGGTAGACACCCATTAGAACATGTCTCATGCTAAATATCTTAGCTCTAGCTCTTTGGGTTCTTTAAAAGAAGATTTTATAAGTTTTTACTATATGCATATAAGGAAAATCAATGACCCCTGGGGAGGGGCCAATTTGGACCCCAGGGGTTTTATTTGAACAAACTTGGTAGACATTCACTAGAAGATGTTTCATGCCAAATATATAAGCTTTAGCTCTTACAGTTCTTTAAAAAGAAGATTTTTTAAGTTTTTACTATATGCATATAGGGAAAATCAATGACCCCCTGGGGCGGGGCCAATTTTGACCCCAGGGCTTTTATTTGAACAAACTTGGTAGACATTTACTAGAAGATGTTTTATGCCAAATATCTAAGCTCTAGCTCTTACGGTTCTTTAAAAGAAGATTTTTTAAGTTTAAACTATATGCATATAGGGAAAATCAATTACCCCCCAGGGCGGGGCCAATTTTGACCCCAGGGCTTTTATTTGAACAAACTTGGTAGACATTCACTAGAAGATGTTTCATGCCAAATATCTAAGCTCTAGCTCTTTGGGTTCTTTAAAAGAAGATTTTTTAAGTTTTTACTTTATGCATATAGGGAAAATCAATGACCCCCTGGGGCGGGGCCAATTTTGACCCCAGGGCTTTTATTTGAACAAACTTGGTAGACATTCACTAGAAGATGTTTCATGCCAAATATCTTAGCTCTAGCTCTTACAGTTCTTTAAAGGAAGATTTTTTAAGTGTTTACTATATGCATATAGGGAAAATCAATGACCCCCCGGGGCGGGGCCAATTTTGACCCCAGGGCTTTTATTTGAACAAACTTGGTAGACACTCACTAGAAGATGTTCCATGCCAAAAATCTTAGCTCTAGCTCTTACAGTTCTTTAAAAGAAGATCTTTTAAGTTTTTACTATATGCATATAGGGAAAATCAATGACCCCCCGGGGGCGGGGCCAATTTTGACCCCAGGGCTTTTATTTGAACAAACTTGGTAGACACTCATTAGAAGATGTTTCATGCCAAATATCTAAGCTCTAGCTCTTAGGGTTGTTTAAAAGAAGATATTTAAAGATTTTTCTTTCGGTTGCCATGGCAACCAGAGTTCTGCATGGAATTAAATTCTTTGAACAATTTTTAAAGGTGACCACCAAAGGAACATTCCTGTGAAGTTTGGATGAAATTGGCTCAGTGGTTTATGAGGAGATGTCATTTAAAGCAAAAGTTTACGGACGGACGCCGGACGGACGGACGGACGGACGCCGGACGAAAAGCGATCACAAAAGCTCACCCTGTCACTTTGTGACAGGTGAGCTAAAAAAAATGGGGTTTTAGGTTGCCTCCCTTACGATTACTTGGCAACAACCAATCAAGTGTTGCACACTAGGAGTGGTATTGAACCCTTAAAATTGGCTTTTTCAGCAGTCATTTCTGGAACTGTCCCTTATCAATATGGGGATATCAAGAAAACAATTTATGAAATTTCAACAAGGTTAGGGTAAAATATGTTTAATACAAAATGATACCAGTCCAAACATGTGTGCTGTCTGACCAGACTTAACATACTGAACTTGGTCTATGATATTGCCCTGCTTTGCCTGTGGAACAGTTTATTTAAAATTTGAGGCATTTTACTTATAAAAATACAAAAATTGGGCTACCAACAGTATAGAGCCTGGACTAACTGCATGGAAGCCTGGCTCTACACTAATGAAATTTTTTTTATCATTTTCTCTTTTAACAAGGATAAAGATTAAAATTATTTCTTTATCCTCAAACAATTTGTCCTCCATTTTCCACCATATGGAGAAGTTTCATTTAACAGAGAGCATAACATGCTGGCACATAAGATAAAATACTAGTATAACACTGGTACTTAAGAATGTATTAGGTCCATTTGTGTTCCAATTTCAAATAGAGAAACTAATACATGTACTTGAAGAAGATTTAACTTTTAATGTACTTAAATACCCTGATATAAGCTTTTGTAAAACCAAGAACTGTGAGCAAATATCAATTATATTTTGTTAGTGCTGCTTCAAGTTATTGTTACTTTTGATTAAAAAAAGTTTTGTGATTATTAATTGTTTTTCTAATATATCTTTAATATATTTAAGCAAAAATATCTCTAAGAATGGATCTGTCATATAAAAGAAAAATACTTTTCATTATAAATTGTTCATTTTATTCACATTTTTACAAATTTTATTTACAAAATAATATATATACAAAAAAAAAAACATTCAGCATAACAGAGGTAGACTACAAAAAGTCAAAAATATAACATAAATACACAATGTACAAGTGTAAAAAAGCTGTCTACATTATACATTATAATCCAATGTTCAGCCATTATGAAATATTAACACTTTAAAATACTCATTTAAGCACTTTTGTGGTTAGGTATAAAACGAGTTTTTGAAGATAAAATTCAGTATCTTCACCTCTTTTACATTTAAACAAGATCTACTATATTTTCAGTCTCTTACACTGCATAAGATCGACCTGTTGTATGAGCTAAAAAATATAAGGCTACAGTTTTGTTTTTGTTTTGTTTCTTTCTTAAAAAAAAGCCCCAATCTTTTTATTAAATAATGCTGCACTCTCTGTAGCAAATTCAAATACCGATTTCTGAGTCTAAAATAACAAAAACAACAACAATTTAACACACAAACTCTGTTCTTAAATTACCAATATTGCTTTCCATAAGTAAGATTAATCTAAAAATAACTACAGAAATCTATTTATAGCAATATGCTAAAGTTTAATTCAAAATGAGGCTGATAATAAATAATTAACAGGTGTCTGTGGGCTGTTCATTTTTGCTGTATATTTCACGCTGTGCAGTAAATAATGTAAAAATTAACACATAATGGTTACATTAACAGGCAAAAGCTCTCCTGATTATAAAAATTAGCACAAATATTTGTTTATAAAACATTACCTCACACAAAACATGTTTATCTCATTACAAATAATTAATTCTCTTTATATACCATAGTACAGGTGTAATCAACATTTCATCGACTTCATTTATACATCTTTATTGAATTAAGATTTTCACCCCACTTGCGTGCTATACACTTATACAATTAGAGACTTCAAAGTGCTTTTCACTCAACATATCTACTGTGTAATGATTTCCAACAGGTGTTATTTTCACTTTATTAATTATTATTTACTTTTAATTTTCATTCAGATGAAAAGTGTTGCAGATTTATAAACAGAATTTCTGGACAGATTCTTAAAAGCTGCCACAAAGTGAAAAATTCGATGCCAATAAAATGAAGTAGGTGTATGTGTGCATATTTTTTATATTGCCTTAACAGTAGTAGTATATAACTTAAATGATTTCTTAATTGACCTATTTAAAGTGATGAACCTTTGCCACCAGTAGGGAACCAGGCCAGCCTGCACTTCCATACAGTCTGACCAGGCTCTATACTGGTGGCAGCTTAATTTTCATATGAAGATGAAATCCCTAAAACTTTGATTGAACTGTTCTAAATTCAAACCAGGGGAAATTCATTACAAAATTCAGCAGGTTGTTGCAGGTTAATTGCCCTTTTAAAATGGGTTAATAGCCTTTTTATAATAGATTAAAATCCTTTTTATAATGGGTTAATTGCCTTTTCATAATCAAGTTTTAAGCTTAACAAAGCACATAAGATTTCAAGTGACAATTTCTGTTCATACTATTTTCATGTAAGTATTCATAACATATATGTATTTCTGGCAAGATATTGTAAATTAGCATAGAGAATTGATAACAAAATTGTGTGCAATAAAAAAAGATAATATAGAAAATTAACCCTTTATACCATGCTTAATACTTTTAGGTATTTTCATTTGCCGAAAGCTGGCAAAGGGTTATACAGAGTATATTTTGACTAAATAATTTCCAACAAGATAGAAAACATTAAAAATTTGTTATTTATTTAATATTGCAGCATTTAAATGTAATTATAGTTAATTATTAAACCTAGCTTCCCTAATGAGTTTAGTGTCGAATAAATTCCATCGATTTTATTATATAATATGGTTGCATATCAGTGTATATTAGTTTATTTTTATCTTGTGCAAGCATGGCACCCAGTTATCAATTATTAGCATTGATTTGATAAAGTATAAAAAACACTTCATGATTGAAATACATATTATAACTTGCAGAGTTTGGATGCAATAAAGATATCAGAAATAACATTTTGTGAATCAAAGTTAAAATTGGGTTAAAAAATAGTATATATAAAACATGTACATGCATATATATTACATTAGCCACTGAAATCCTGCAAAAACTTTCATTACAAGACATCTCTGAAATATATAAATATAATGCGCAGGCTGGTCTGGATCCATGCTGGTCGCAAACCCGTTATGTTGATTTTGTCGTGACGCGGCTCATTTGATTTTGATTTTTTTTTTTAATTTATTTGATTTTTAAAGCTCCTTCAGCTGGTTTTGATTTCTTATTTTAAAATAAACTTGTTTGTAAATGTTGTTTATGTACAATTTATTGAATAAATAAAGTTTAAACTTCACACTTACATAGACAAAACAGCTTGAACGTTTTAAACTTCATTTCTGATGCAATAAACAACACATAAAATATTTTGAACAGTAATTAAAATTTTCTAAAAACATCTTAATAATTATTTACAAATTATACTTAATTACAACAGACTTTTGCAAATGTTTCAATGTATAAACCTATAAAAAAAGACATACAAAAATTTTTTTTTAAAAATTTGTTCACAAAACATGCACTTTTTTTTGCCATTAACTGATGTAAAACAAGGTTGAGATAAAATCAGTATAGTTTTAAAACAGTGCCAGCGTAAAAAAAAACTTGATATATTTCTACTACTGTTGAGATCAAACAAGAAAACAGCCATTCTAGATTACACAAGTACATATTACTCACCATCCGTAACAAAAAAATTTATATATATATATCACCAACCTTAAAAGTTTCATAATAAAGAAAATCTGGAAACACAGAAAACACAAATAATTGCCCATGCCACCTAATGTATAGATTCCATAAAAAAATACCCCTCAGAGAGGCTTCAGATTTAAAGTTTTACCAAGTAACATTAAAAATACAGATATTGTCACATAAAAAAGGTTAATTGGTTTTGCAGAATAATGCCATTAAAACAGCATGATGTCACAAACTAGTAAACGACAATCAGAAACTTGGCATGTTTGGTTATTTAAATTTGGTTATCAGCTTGTTTTTGTTTCTTACAGCATAGTACAATTATTAAATTTTTCAATTCTTCTTATCATCTGGTAATATGGTTTTGTTTGACCTTGCCATTTTGACCTTAACCCTGCTGGAACCAAAATAGATTACCAGTATAAAGCCGGACCGGCCAGTCTGAACAGGTTCTACCCTTTCGGCTTAATAACTTTTAACTTTTCGTCATGATAACCCTAAATTGACAATGGACAGTTCCAAAAATGGAAGCTGGACAAGTCCAAGAAATTCAGTAGGGTTAGGGTACTGTTTAAAAAATAGGTCAGTATATATATATACATGTATACAGTAGCACCAGTTTAAACACATAAAATGTATCTACACAAACACCTCCGTTCTAAAATCATCATTTATCCTAAATGGCAAATATATATATTAAGTATAAAAGCTTATATAAAAACACAGCAAAAACAACGATAAAATAACAGCACTGAATGCCATTCAAAACATGTTGTAACAGGTGGGATGTTGATACAAGTTTGTGTGGTGGGGTGTAGTGTAGGCATGACTGAGTCAAGCAGGGTGTTGACTTATCAGTGAAGTTTGGTGCAAGACTAATAGCAATTTTTGCAGTGACATTTTATAAAACAAGATAAAAAAATAAACAGCAATTTCAGGTAAATTGTTCTAAAATAAACAGGTAGTTGGTGTATTTGAGGAAAATATAAAACATGGAGGATATCCCTTAAGAAAACAAACAACAGAAAACTTATGTGGATACAAAAAAATATTATTACTTCGTGTTTTCTGATTTCTTTGCCATGTGTCAATAAAACAGTTAAGGACTACAATTTTCCAAGGCCAAAAAAAATCACATAAAATACAAATCTTATTCTAACACATTAATTATTAATTAATGTCCGAAAAGTAGTAAAGCTTTTTTCTTCTTAGTTTCCTTACAATAAACAATATATTATGTTTTTATTTTTTGAAAAAAAGAAGAAATTACAAAAAGGTAAAAAAATAGTTACTGATAAGAAAAGATATAAATCTATGGAAAGCCTTGACTGTCTTATGATTATAAAAATGAATGTTGTTGTGTCACTCTTTCTTTATACAATGTGCACTTATGGAAAGCCTTGACTGTCTTATCATTATAAACCTAAACGTTGTTATGTCCATATAGCAATATATTGAGTCAACCTTTCCTTATACAATGTGCACCCATTAATATATCATGTGGATCCATCTTTATATGTAGTCAACTGAACAATATATGATGTCAACGTGTCTTTATATGATGTCAATCTATCATTAAACATTGTGCATTTTTGAATATATTATGTGGAGCCATCCTTATATAGAGTCAAAATAACAATATATGATGTTAATCTGTCCTTATATGATGTCAGTCTGTCATTATATGATGTGAAGTTATGAATATATTATGTGGAATAATTCTTATATAGAGTCAACATTATATGATGTCAACGCGTCCTTATATGACGTCATTCTATCATTATACGATGTGCATTTTTCAGTATATTATGTGAAACCATCCTTATATAGAGTGAACTTAACAATATATGATGTCAACACGTCCTTATATAATGTCAATCTTTCATTATACGATGTGCATTAAAGAATATATCATGTGAAACCATCTTTATATAGAGTCAACTTAACAATATATGATGTGAATGTGTCTTTATATGATGTCAGTCTTTCTTTATATGATGTGCTTTTACGAATATATTATGTGGAACCATTCTTATATAGAGTCAAAACAACATTATATTATGTAGAACCGTCTTTATATAGAGTCAACTTAACATTATATGATGTGAATGTGTCTTTATATGATGTCAGTCTTTCATTATATGATGTGCTTTTACGAATATATTATGTGGAACCATTCTTATATAGAGTCAAAACAACATTATATTATGTAGAACCGTCTTTATATAGAGTCAACTTAACATTATATGATGTCCACACGTCCTGATATGATGTCAGTCTTTCATTATATGATGTGCTATTACGAATATATTATGTGGAACCATTCTTATATAGAGTCAACTTAACATTATATGATGTCCACACGTCCTTATATGATGCCAATCTTTCATTATACGATGTGCATTAATGAATATATTATGTGAAACCTTCTTTATATAGAGTCAACTTAACATTATATGATGTCCACACGTCCTTATATGATGCCAATCTTTCATTATACGATGTGCATTAATGAATATATTATGTGAAACCGTCTTTATATAGAGTCAACTTAACATTATATGATGTCCACACGTCCTTATATGATGCCAATCTTTCATTATACGATGTGCATTAATGAATATATTATGTGAAACCTTCTTTATATAGAGTCAACTTAACATTATATGATGTCCACACGCCCTTATATGATGTAAGTCTTTCATTATATGATGTGCAATTACGAGTATATTATGTGCAACCATTCTTATGTAGAATCAAAACAACACTATAGTACATGTATGTAGAATTGTCTTTACATAGAGTCAGCTTAACACTTTATGATATAATTTACTTGTTGACACGAACGGTGCATAGTGAAATATAACCCGGTAAATTAACCCCATCAGTATAATGACAGAAGCACACCATATAAAGATGTTTGCACTTCATATAAAGTAGCGGTCGTATAATAATAGATGCACATCGTATAATGATAGATTGACATAATATATTGATAAGTTGACTGTATATAATGATGCAACCACATAATATATTCATAAATGCACATCGTATAATAATAGATGCACATCGTATAATGAAAGATTGACATAATATATTGATGAGTTGACTGTATATAATGATTCTACCACATCATATATTCATAAATGCACATCGTATAATGATTGGTCGACATCATATAAAGACACATTGACATCATATATTGTTCAGTTGAATTCATATAAGGATGCATCTACATAATATATTCATGAGTGCACATTGTATAAAGAAAGAGTGACACAACAACGTTCATTTTTATAATCATAAGACAGTCAAGGCTTTCCATATAAATCCATATTTTTAATACTGTCTATGTGTGTACACTGACACATTCAATATCTGTATCAACTAACCCCTTAACCTCTTGGAACCTGAAGTGATTTGGACTGAGCCACATTTGGCTCCCACATCATTCTGTAGTCTGACCAGGCTCTATAATGGCGAAAGCCAACACATTTGAGCCGCGTCATGACAAAACCAACATAATGGGTTTGCGACCAGCATGGATCCAGACCAGCCTGCGCATCCGCGCAGTCTGATCAGGATCCATGCTGTTCGCAAACAGTTTCTCTACTTTTTATAGAGTTGTAAGCGAACAGCATGGATCATGATCAGACTGCACGGATGCGCAGGCTGGTCTGGATCCATGCTGGTCGCAAACCCATTATGTTGGTTTTGTCATGACGCACCTCATTTTGTTTTGATCACGGAATCCACATTAAATTTTTTTATTTAAATGGACTGTTCCAAATTCAAAGCTGGTCAAATCCATAATACAAATTCAGCAGGTTATAGGTTAAAAATTTCATAACATGAAAACACAGTCTTAAAAAGAACTGCCAGTCAACTGATGCAAAAGTCTTAAGTATATTAAATCTGAGAATGTGCAAAAAGAGAAGTAAATGGATATTTAAATAACATCGAAAATTCGAGTGCAAAAAGATCAATAATTCTGACAAAACTGCAAACTAGAGTTAATGCCCTTGATTCACTTAGTGTTAAAGTAATCAGAAATATACAAATATGGTATGTCAAAAAAACATGGGCCTAAACAACAAATCAAGTAAACTCCCAAAACACATCTTTTGGCCTGTTGTGTTGAGAAAGCATGAAATGAGCCGCATCACGACAAAACCAACATAGTAAGTTTGCGACCAGCATGGATCCAGACCAGCCTGCGCATCCGCGCAGTCTGATCAGGATCCATGCTGTTCGCTATCAGTTTCTCTACTTGTAATAGGGTTGGTAAGCGAACAGCATGGATCCTGATCAGACTGCACGGATGCGCAGCCTGGTCTTGATCCATGCTGGTCGCAAACCCATTATGTTGGTTTTGTCATGACACGGCTCAAATTTAATCCTCATTACACTAGGACATTACTAGAACAGGTATACAAAAATCTTTGAAACAAAGCGCCATTTAACTTTCCAAAAATTAAATTTATCTTTATCTGAAGATGGCAACAATATTTTATTGTAGAATTATAAGACTGGAAAAGAATTATTTCTTAAACCTACATAGTCTGTTACTAACAGAAATCTTTGGGTGAGCTAGTACTGACAAGATTTAACCTAAATTTGTTACAAAAGTATCCAAAGTTTTAGTAGTTAAATATTAAAATCATTCTTTTCAAGACAGCACAAAATAAAAAGAACAATATCTAATTATAAGAGAAACATAAATTTGTGCAAAATTCTCTCAAAAGTTAATACTTCACTGTGTCAAAATGACAAAATATAATGTTTAATGGTGGAGGGGTTTGCAGTTTATACAATGGTTTATTATAATGCATGTAAATGCCATTATTGTGAGATATATAACAAGACAATGAGGTTAAAACTTCATCCTAAATATTGCTCAACAAATCAAAACAACATTTTTTTCCAGTTTATAAATTTCTTATAAATCTAACTCATCCGCATTTTACTATTAATTACTCGACTATTCTTTAAGCACTCAAATAATTTGAATCAACATCAGTATTATATGTTTTAAATCAACTAACTGATTTTGTTGGTAGTCATGCAAGTCTGTTCTAAAGTGGGAGTTCTATTTTTTTCTTTTTTCTGATATAGAAATCTGAACACAGGTCTCTATTCTTCTGTGTGGCTGTTAATGACCATACTGTAGACCAACCACCTAGTCAATCAGGATGGCATGAATGTAGCTTTGAGTAACTTCACCACTGTTACTATGATGTAATGAACCATGAGTGTATACAACACGAGGTGTTCCAGTGATTTTCAGCAACTTTTTTCTCTCGTGTTTACCTTACCATTACTCCACACTACTTGGCATGACCTTGCTCTTGGACACATTTATTTAAGACTTCAGACATATCAAACATTTTGCTACAGACACATAAGAATTTTCAATTCTCTGAAAAAATCATTTCGTTTTTAAACACATAATGTTTCAGATAATTTCAATGTCTTGCTGGTGTTTCATTATCATTATCATCTGACATTAAACAATTTCTGTAACAAATCTCAATACTGTCAAGGTTGTATTGACTGAAGTTTTGCAATCTTTTCTGTAGCTTCTAAAATCTCCTCTAATTTTGACAAAGTTTTCTTCACACGTAACGACGTCAGTCTTGCTGCGGGGTTCGCACTCCAGCATTCAGCCATCACCTTAATCATTACCTTCATAAACTGAAAAATGAAAATATACATGTATAAAAAATACATACATTTTTAATTGGGTTCCGATTAAAGGTCAAATGGCAATTTGCCAATTTCCAACCTTTATTTGGAAAGAAAGACCTTTTGTTATTTTTGATGCAAGGGGACATCTTACTACAACCACCAACCTACCGTGAACCTGCTGGACAGTTTGCTTACAAGGAAGAATACCTTGAAAATCGCTTGTGGGATTCAAACCCATAATGGTGAGGGGCTACTGATTTGTAGTCAGTGATCTTAACCATTCTGCTCTTGCTTGACTTATCTCTCGTATCATTTTTGCAACCAAAATCCACACTTTTAAAAGACTTAGTCTAAAACATCTTATTTGAATTAGCGGGCAGTATCTCTCTGCCAATGGCCCAATGTGGTGACCTTGTTAAGCCTATGTGGTGACCCTGATAAGAGTCAATCTTATTATAGACCTTATTTCTTTTTTCCATTATATAGTCTCTCAAAGAAGATTAAACTGAATTTCTAATAACATCAAACAAAACAAATAATACTGTTCACGATATTAAATGGTAATGACTTTTAATGTTCTTTTTTTTTTCTAAATAAATGTTTAAAGGCTTGGTGATATAAAATTTAGAAAATAATTAAAATGTGTATTTTATCCCCTAAAGTAACATTTTTAAAAATACTGTTGAATAACATCAGGATGAAATTAATAATTATGTAAAAATGTAACTTGTCCCTTAGGAAGTATTTATATCCAGAGCCTAATTTCATTAATATTTGAAACACTTTCCACAGAGACTCAAATCTGTCTGATACATTTTCCCAGACAATGTAACTGAATTATTTCTATAGCTTCATGGTGTTTATTATTTCAAGTTTTTGGCATTATTATGGACTCATAAAGTTGTTACATAAAAGCAATGTACTACAGTAAGTGTGTTATTTCAAACCTTTGTTAGTTTGTTATTTTACAATTGACTATGATTTTGCCCGCTTAGCTCAAAAGGGAGATCATCAAATTTGTAAATCACAGGTAACTGGTTTGATTCTCAAGTAACAAAAATTTCTTCATGACAAATGTGTCATACTGTCATTTACTGATGTTGTATATAGTCGGTCACTTGTTGATAAATTTGAAGTAACTGGTAAGTAACTTAGTAAAGCCAGTAGGGTGGATCAACAGCCGAGATATGACAAAAAGATCTTATATAAAAGTGCAGCACTTTAACATATATGCACAACAGTGACTAATATAATCTATAGCTCACTTAAAATGATACACTTATTTATTTATAACAATGTAAAATGTCTTTAACTAAATTAACTATTATTTATACATACATCATCTTTTTGCCATCTATTTGGTATTGCAGGTCGCACTTTGCCTCTACACACAACAGCTTTCATATCATCAAAGCTTGGGTCTGATGGTACCAAATCTTGATATGGTATTGTCTGCTCATCTACAGCACCTACACACAGGACAGAAAAAAAATCATCATAATTCAATGTAAAAAATTACAGGAATGATTATGTTTGAATGTATAGAAAACAAAATACATGTAGTAATTGATATGTAACAGAAGGGAATACATGCTTAAACATTATAAAGTCATATATAGTATGAAAATATGAGACTTTTACTGAGCAAAGTCATCTTAAAAAATTTTGTCTGAAGAGTCATATCAGCAAATTATTATTAAAACTGGCTAGAATGGCAGAGAATCTCTCATTTTAACAAACATCTCTTCACAATGAAAATAAATCCATTAACTGACAGTTTGATTGTTTCTAAATTTTAAGCATACAACTTGATTATCTTACAAACATTTCTATTTTGACGCACAAAAATACTAAAAATAGTCACTCAGCATTGGAATTTACCCATTACATCTGCCTTACAAACTAAAAATAACTTTTGACGCTTTAGTTTTGGCCAAAAAGCTTAATAATTGCTTAGCCCATGCATTGGTTATTGATTACATTTATAGTAATCCAAGTGGGATACTTGGTCATATGCAAACACATTTCTTCAAAAAAAGCATCATTCATTAAAGTAAGAATGCATTTTTTTTACAAAGAAATCATTCAGGTTTTTTATGCAAACTAATGGGACAAGGCCCCATCTCACAAATATTTCAAATCTGTGACAGAATGATGGAAATAACACCTGAAAAAGTATCACTTTGTGTAGAAGTCAAACCCACAACCAATGGCTTAAAAATACAATTCTCAAGCCATAGAAGTTTTCCCCTTGCCATTTGTTGTCAGAGGTTATCATGGCAAGTATGCAAATACAAATTCAAGGGAAACAACTCTAGCTTACAATCAAAACCAGAATGATAAGTGTTATCCTTACCCCCTATTTCTGTTCTTTTTGCAATCTCCCACAGACACAAACCCAATGAATACATATCACCCTGTTTGTATGCATCGAAGGAGAATCTATTTATAGATTCATCTAACACCTCTGGTGGCATGTAGCGTTTTGTTCCCTGTCGTGTATTTGGCGCTACATCAACTTCGCTGGTTTCACTGAAAACATTTCATACAAAATATAAAAATACATATCCAATTATTTCTTTGTTCATCATAGGGCAAGACTATCAATATTTTTCCACCAGAGGCCCATCTTTTGTCTTTTCACTAAGTAAGATACAATTTGGCAAACTCACAATGGGGAATAAATCAATGACAACCCAACCCAGAGTTATGGATCATCAACACTTGAAATAGACAGTCACCTATTATCACAAATACATGTGTGAAGTTTCAAGAGTATACCTGCAATGGTTAATAAAGTTGCACTGAAATCTAACCTTGTGACATGTGTCCTCCAAAATGGATATATTTCAAGACCAATCATTATCACAGTTCGGCTATAAATAATCATTACCCGACATATTTCACTGCCAATCATTGTCAAAGTTTGGTTATAACTAATTTATTCCTGATATATTTTACTGCCAATCATTATCAAAGTTTAGCTATAAATAATTATTTACCTGACATATTTCACTGCCAATCCTAGATCAGCTATACAACAACTTCCATCTTTTTTCACAAGAATGTTCTTTGTTTTCATATCTCTATGAGCAATTGCTGGTTTCCCTGGAAATACAGATGAGACAAAATTACATACAGTTCTAATAACAGTTATTAGAGGTATTGCACACATAACTGTTTTTGTTTACCTTTTAATTTACCGAGTAAGAAATTGGGAAATTTGCTCTTTTTATTGGTAACAGTGCCGTTTTCCAGTATTAGTTATCTAAGTAAAAAATACTGTATATTAATATTAAACACAAGATTAAAATATTTCAAAATTTCATTCTAGCTTTTGATAAATGAAAACAAAATAAAACTCAACAAAGAAAACAAAAGTAAAGGTCATTTATTTAAAAACTTTTCATTTTTGTCACCATTTTAAAAAATTTCATCCCTTTTTTGCCCCAAACTTTCTGTATTAAAGGGTTTTGTAAGCGCGATTGGAATGGCTTTTTTGCTATCATATGAGCGTTTTTTCATGGGGGAAATGTAAAAGGACCCTTATCGTGATAGCCCGAAATTGGGAAACAAGGGGCCCATGAGCCCGTTCCTTTTTTAGCAGCAAAAAAAACCGGGAAAAAAAAATTGATATTCAGTTTAATAAAATAGCTTTAAAGAAAATATTTTTATTGTTTAATTCAACTAGAAATATTAATTATATCATTTTTAGTGTCTTTAAAATGATAACAGTGTTATATTTTGGAAAACTAAATATATGCAAAAAAAAGCCCTTACTTTGTTTGAAACAGTTACAATTTGGGAATAAAGTAGTAACTCGTAAAATATCAAATGTCAATAAATTGTGAATATGTATTCTTTTCTAAAACCTTTAATATAATCCTTGTAAAGTTTGATTTTTGGAAACCCCACTCACAAAACTTTTAAGAGGAGTGCAGCTTGAAACAAAATAGCATATCATTAAAAATAACTAATTTCAGGATTAACTGTTTTTATGATGCACCAACACAATTTAGGTCATATGGCACCGAAACAGGAAAGATAATTTTGGCTAACCTCAGGTGTTACAAACTTTAAGCAACACCAGGGATCAAAACAAAAGGGTTTATGATTTAAAAGATAAAATTTTTACATAAATTCTGTTTCTAAAAACGCTTTCTAAAATTTTTCGTACGTAAAACACTGTTTGATATATTTTTTCTTTCAGCCCCGGGGGTCCTTGTTTTAAAAATTTTTCACGGCACATTTTCTCCTCTCCAGTTAGCCTTATAAACCTCACCATATCTTCCTTTACCAATGGTTTTTGTAAGCTGTATCTGCTTAGCTATTGTCCTTTGTACCTAAAATAATTCAACGTTGTCATGAAAATTTTTGGTCTATTGTCTTAAACAGATGCAATGTAGTAGCAATATAAATCCTTAATTTTCATAATTGTAACCAAGTACAAAGGACAAAGGACAAAGATTTACCAAGGATTTCAGTGAGTATCTTGTAAAAAAATATAGCAGACAGTTTTAGTTGCATCTGTGATGGTATATGGATATTCGATTCTTTCAACAAGAAAATTAAATGCTTTTTTTATAATTATAATTATTATTTATAGTAAACATAATACCTAACTTGTCTTAAGCCTGTTCTAGAACACTTTCCCGAAACCATTTAACTGTTTGATAAATGTTTACACTACATAACAACCTATATGAAATCTTAAACACATGTTTATCTCCATGACTAGAGTACAACAGAAGTAAGTAAAGCATATTACCAAAAGAGGCAATCCAGAGCCACTTCCGGAAGAGTGATCTATCATTTCAGATAATGTCTCGTCTTGTGGTAAAATCACTTCCTTCTCTATGTCATTTATCATCTCTTGCTGTTCTATTTCACGTTTTCTGTACCTATAAAACAGCAGGGAATGAAGATCAACAAGGCAAAGGCAACGTTCACATGATGTAGACCCCACACCCAGCCACAACAGCGAGGCACGCAGAAGGCACCAAACCAGAATTGGTAAACAACAGAGACAATAAAGAATTCAATTCTAAAAGGATAATAAGATTTTGAATGGTTGCATTTCGAGCATCATGCCATACAGAACAGGTATTGTGATACACATTTCCAGCGTGTTTCATAGGAAAAATCATAACATGAATCAACAAAGTTGTTTTAAATTTTCTTAAATGTATGAGGTAGCACACTGACACTATTGCAGGTTCACAGTATATTTAAGGTGTGGGCAGGCACGTGAGACCATCTGCAGGCCAAACGAATGGTCTTATCGCAAGATGGAATTCAAAGACAAAACTTGGCACAAATCAACAGATATGAGTGGGGATGTGATTTGTAAATAGCTCTTTATCACTAAGTAAATTTTTTCAAGAAATAGTTAGTAAAACAAATTAACAAATCTAATAATGTGCTATTACTCTTAATCTTTTCGTTACTGTAAGAAATGAATCATTTGTTTTAAGGTTAAGTCACCACGAGAATGAAAAGACAATGGTGAGTTTTTTAGCTTTTTGATAGGAAAAAGAATATTTTTTTTGCCTATTTAAGTACTCAGCCGGACCACCCAGGGTAGAATCACTAACTTTCAATAAGCTGGCTGGAAAACTTTTTTCATTTAAGCATCCAAGTCCATGTTAGGATTTAAACTTGCACCAATAAGGAGCCTTTCAATGACGGAAGGAAAACAATATCGAATTTACTACACAGCAGTAAGCAAGTTACCTTACCTCAAGTAAACAAAGGTAGCTGTTACAATGAGGACTATAAGACAAACAGAGACTGACACCAGCAATGCAATCTGTGTGAGGTTCTCATAACGTTTATACTCCTTCGGCTCATAATCTGTAAAAATAAAGTAAGTAATTAACCAATCGTAACCATAAACCATTTTAACTATTTGTTTGTTATTCTTCATTATGGAAAATCAACATTAATATGGCTAACAAGAATTTAGATAAAGATTATGTCAAACATTACACTTGAAATGAGTACATTTCATGTTTTGTGTAGAATTTAGATTTTAACTTTCTGCTACTAACAAAGTGTTTCTAGTAAAAGCTGCTTTCACTATCAATAGGTAGTCAATTATGTTTATGACTTATATTCCTTTATACAAAGTCTTTCTTTCACAACTTCAGCTCTGCCAACTTAACAAAGTTTTTGTTTCAATTTAGACTTTTGCAAAATTATTTCACTTTATATCAATGATGAATCTCCTTGAAAAGTAACTGACTTTACTCTTGACATGCTGAAACAGGAAGTGATAAACCTTTGAAACCAGTATATAGCTAGGCCAGCCTACATAGACCAGGCTCAATACTGTTGGTAGGGCAATGTTTGTTTTTCTAAATAATGAAATCCTAAAACCTGGAATGGACTGGTCCATATTTTAAACAGAGCAAGTCCATTACGCAAATTCAGTGATATAGTAGGACCAATGTTTATTATTGCAAATTCAGCAGGTTATGTAATATGAATATATATTACTTTCTATACAAACAGGAGATATAATGTTTGGTTGTTAATACAGTACCTGGACCAGGAGTTGTTGATACCTCGTTATATATAGGAACAACACCTCTGTTGCATAGATCTTCATCATCACAACATGCTATGGCTGTCGCCACTCTATGTGGTACCAAGTTGGCTTTACACTGCAATGGTATTGTAAGAACATTTTTTTTAATTTCTTTTATACTTAAGATTTCAAATTTCCAAAGAAAATAGGTCTGGTATCTTTTGAATCATCTTTATCTAGTTAACCTCATATCAAAAATATATCTTTTCCTTATCATGTATGCTGTCATACTACATAGTGTCACAAGCAAAGACTGGTTTATAACTATGATAAAGAGAGTAAAAACACTTACAATTTTACAGCCGTTTTAAGCTCTGAGTGATTTTCAATTAGGTTTTATATAATTTTCTATTTTCTATCTGCTATTCTGTTATTCAGTTAATACCCCACTTAATATATCAAGGCAACTTTAAGAAAGCTTCAAGTTGCCCTACAACTATATGGATATACCAAGTAATTTATAAAGTAAGTTATTCATAAACAATAAAACACAAAGTAAATTAATTGTACCTGCATCGTTGTTCCGCCTTCAAAACTTGGTAAACAGCCATATGCGAGCTCATGTATTCTTTCCCCATTCTCAAATATTGCCTGTATTGAGGCAAAACACATACTGTTTGGAGGGGCAAGACATGTTTCATTCACATCAATACCATCATGACATGGACTACAAAAGCACCTTAAACCTTCACCTGTAATTAAGAAATGTACTGATTTATAATGATCCATGGGAATCAAAGTTAATATCCTTAGGGGGTTGGTGACAACATTAATAATTATAAATAAATTCAAAGATAAACTAATAGCATAAAAATACAGTCATATCTAATCATCTATTACAGACAGAATTATCTAAATTTATGCAATTTGTTATTTCTTAAAGCAGCATGCCTCGGGATGAAATAAACAAATAAATTATATATCAAAATAAACTTCTATATACTTTTAGCTTGAAATTTGATAAAAGCAATATATAAGCTATAAAAAAATACATCAACTTAAATTCAAATATGATCCTGGGGCATATAATAATATATATTTTAACATCTCTGCCTTGGGTATCAGAGCCAAGGATATTTTCTGAACACTGTTGTGACATACATGTGACGTAGGCTATAGACTACACGTGTATATTTAAAAAGAAGTCAAAGCACGGGGCTGCGAAGTGGCTGCGGGCTTTGGCTTGCCCGGCTATAGACTACATGTGTATATTCAAAAAGAAAAAAAAAAGAAAAAAAATATAGAATTCTATACCTATCAGCTAGAATTCTATACCTATCAGCTAAATTTTCAGTACCATTTCTTATTGGGCACCGTAATGCAATGATAAACAGCGGTGTATTCGGATTATGGCCAATCGCAACTTTTCAACTTACTAGATAACCTTAAAAGCCGAGAAATTCTGCGTAGACTGGTCCCCTGTGGACTACTATTGGGGACCATAATCGGACAGGGAACCAGCATAAACGGAAGCAGTGTATAGAATACCGAATGGCACTTTTAAAACGGAAAATGTAAAATAAAAATGAACGATTATTTTAACCGACTTCCCCATTCATACTGGTAGACAGACGTTTCACTATTGAGACGGTTCACACCAAGACGGTTCACAGCAAGACGTTTCACTCCCAAATGGGAGTGAAACGTCTTGAAGACATTTCACTCCCTTTTTATACCAAAATTATTTTGATACTTATGATATACTAAAATAGACCTAAAACATTGAATTGAACTAAAATAGACCTTAAATTAAAAAAATAAATAAACAAAAAAGGGGATTTCACTTTTTTGTCAATGACTTAAAACTCAGAACTTTAAGTTCTATCATATCAGTTATCTTACCTTCTTTATTGTTGTTTTGAAATAAGGTGTTTTTCTATTCTTTGATCATAATTATCACATTATTTAACTTAAAGAAAAACTATTTTTGATTAAAATAACACTTTAATATAACTAACTATTTGATCTTTTGTAAACATGGACTCAATAGGCAATTCTAATTTAAAGCATAACCATCCAATGTGACAACAATTAACTTTGAGTAACGCGTTTTTTTGTTGTTAATTTTAAACATGGGATAAAAAATTGTTAAATTATTTCATGCTAGTATAGTGCTTTTGTGATATATGTCAAAAATTTTAATAATTCGTATTAACAATACCATTGAAATCAACAAAATGAAACATTAAATTGAATTTCTTTTTTACACTGTTTGAAAATAATGAAATTGAAATTGTTAACTTTTCAAGTAAACATCTCTAAAAATTGGGAGTGAAACGTCCATACAATTGACAAAATGGGAGTGAAACGACTAGGTGTGAACCGTCTTGGGAGTGAAACGTCTCAATAGTGAAACGTCTTGGGGTGAAACGTTGACATTTTATCATTTTTTCCCCTTTGGCCCTTTTTCCTAAAATTTTATATTACAAAGTAAAAAGAAAATTTTCACATTAGAAAAATCCTGAAATATTCGGTTTTTCGATAATGTAACAATAAATGCAAAAAAAACAAATGGAAAAAAACTCACCTTTTTTTTAAATACATCATTTAAATAAAAATTTCTCTTTAATTTTTTTAAATTTTTAAAAATCAAAAGAAAAAAAACGAATAAAAAATTTTTCAAAAAATAAAAACAACTGGTCAAAAAAGGGTTTCCCAAAAAAGGCGTCCTTTAATTCTCGATAACTTTGAGATAAATTTTCAAAAAAGAGGCGTATTTAAATAAGTGGCCCCCCGTGTTGACCCTTTCATAAAAAACAGTTTCCAACTAGAACACGAAATTTTTTCTCACAAACGGACTGGAGAGCAGTTATTTAAGGTGAACCCAATGGGAACAAGTAGCATTATCACACTGTGCCCAGTGGGGTGAATTCTATTGCACCATGGAATGCTTGTCTACATAATATTGATGAACATTGGCAACACTTTTTCTTCATCAGGTATTTCTGATTCATTTTTTCACTATCAGAGAGGTCTGATTTTTCAGAAAGTTCAATGTTTTGTTTGGATGACCTGGCTTTTGTTTATCATTTATTTGAAGATTGAAGCTGGTGGCTGAATTCTTTTTGTTCTTAGGAGTTTTAGTTTTTTTTTTTTTTAGGATCATTTGAACTAATTTTTACTGTTACTTTCATCAATGTATTTTTTCATTTTTTCTACAGTTTCACCTTCTAATGCTTTTCCACCAACAATACTATTAATGCTTTTTACGTTTTTTCTTTTACGAAAATTTTAT